>NC_090741.1:29038266-29100766 GCF_036898095.1 Palaemon carinicauda | reverse complement strand
ATATATGCATATATATATATATATATGCATATATATATATATATATATATGTACCTATATTATATATATATATATATATATACAGTATATATATATATATATATATGTGTGTGTGTGTGTGTATAAATTATATTATACACACATGTAGAGTATACACTGTACTTATATATATACATATATTATATTCACTTTTATATATATATATATATATATATATATACATATATATATATATATATATATATACATTTAAATACACAATTTTCCGTGTATTTATGATAAACAAAATTACCCACAATGTCTGAAAAATTAAATTTATTTAGCTTTAGAAGGGACCATCTCCCTTCCTCTTCAGAATACAAATGTTTACACATTTTTGAAAAAGAGGTAGAGAAAGGTTCGTAAAGTTAAAAAGCCCGTTACATTCTTAGCGATCATTAACAGCATTTCACAAGTGGACTTTGTATCTACAGTCAGTCTTAAGTGGTAAGGCACTTTCTGAGCATAGTTGTATGTCTGAGGATGAAAGTGGGGGACTATGATATTATAAAAAAAAAACTTTTTTTTAGTGAGTACATGTTAGTACTAGAGGCCTATCGAAAGAAATTTAGAAGTTTAAAAAGAAATGAGAGCAGTATTTATGTAAAATACGGAAAGAAGTTAGAAAGATCATTTTGTGATTTGATAACGTACGCTGAAGTAGATAGTTTTGATGATCTCAAGAACTTTTGTTAGAAAACTTCAAAGATAAAATATCTCCTGACATTAAGCTATATAATAAAGATAGGCGTGAAAAGTCTTTTATAGATGCGACAAAGTTGACAGGTGAGTAGTCTTACTCATAGTTTAAGTGATAGTAAAAATAAAAATAACCTTTCTTCTATTAAGATGCAACATAGTACGAGTAGTTTTAGCAATAGTAATACAGGGGAATATGATTATCATTATTATTGTTATACATGTGGAAAACCAAGTCATACTGCCAGGTTTTGTAAGAGCAAACGGAAGGTATTAGTTAAGAGATAATTTGTCTTTGATGTAATAGGCATATAGCAAGGAATTGTGTGATAGAGGAGAAGAATGTCAAGAAACCATTGTCTCTAGTTAATAATCTTCTGTCAAGCAGAAATGACATTATGAAAGACACTAGGAAATTTCACGGAGATTTTTTGTCTGAATGTGTAGTTTCTTCACTTGAAGGAGGGGATTCGAGAGAAGTTATCTTGCTTAGGGACACCAGAGCAGCCGTTTCCCCTATAAAGGAAAGAGCATGTGACAAAAAGGACAAAAATTAGTATGAAAGATAAAGTTATGTTAGGTGGGTTTCCAAATACTTGCGTTGTCTGTCCTTTGTTGAAGATGAACTTGAAAAGTCAACGAGTGTCAAGAGATGTAAAACTAGCAGTTGTAGAGTATTTGCCTGTTGACGGCGTTGATATTAGTGTTGGTAATGATTTAAATACATCCAAATGTGTGAATCCTATATTAAGTGAAGTTCCAGTGGCTGAAATGGTAGTTACTAGGTCAGGTTTAGATACAAATATACACTACATTCATAATTTGTTCGAGGATTCTAACGTGTGTGATGTAGGCGGCGAGGTTGATATTAACAAGTGTGGGGTTGAGAAGACCTACTCCATCGGTGTTGTCAGAGTTAGCCAAGTTGATGATGTAGCTGTCGAAAGTAGTGACGTAAACGTAGACAAGGTAGTGGATTCAAGTAATAGTTACTGCAATGGTTTATACTATCAGTTTGAATAGAAATAAGCTAATTAGGTTATAGAGAGAGGATGAGACACTTTCTCGAAATTTTTAAAGTGAATTGGAGGATGATCCCAAAACTTTTTGTAAGGAAACCTTCTGTTTAAAAGAGAAAATTTTGCGTTGTTATGTTTGTCCCAAGTCAGTTAGCAAAGAGGAAGTTATAGTACAATTAGTAATTCCTAGGAAGATTCAAGAATGAATTCTGAAATTTGCACATGATGATCAAGGACATTTATGGGTAAATAAAACTTCTATGACCTACTTTTGGCTTAAGATGAAAAACGACGGAAGAGATGTATTAAGCTATCACAAAAGTCAAATTACTGGTAAACCTAATCAAGTAATTCCCTGGGTTCCTTAATTAATATTCCATCCTTAGGAGAAGCTCTTGAGAATGAAGTAATTGATATGGTTAGAAGGAATATATATCTATTAACAATCATTGACAGAGTAACCCGTTTTCCACAAGCTATCCCAGTAAGGAGCTGTAATGCAAAAACTGTAGTTAAACGCTTGTTGAAATAGTTTTTTCAAGTTAGGTCTGCCTTCCGTTATACAAAGTGATAATGACAGTAATTTTGTGTCCAAATATTTCTAAAACAAAATGACAGAGCTAGGTTTCAAACTTATAACTTCCACACTGTATCACCCAGCATCGCAAGGGATTGTAGAACGTTTCCATCAAACTTTAAAAAGCTGCTTACGAAAATTATGTAATAACTTTGAACATAACTGGGAAGAAAAAATGCCTCTTGTCTTGTTAGCCTTACAATTAGCATCTAATGACACAACATAATTTAGTCCTTTTGAGGTGCTGTTCGGTCACAGCGCTAAGGGACCTTTAGAAATTTTAAAGTGTAAATTAATGCTTTAAGAGGGCAGAGAAGATTACATTCAGAATTTAGAGAAATATATGGAGAATATAAGGAGAGCTTGGAAATTAGCTATAGAAAACGAGAGCAACAATCAAGCTGAAACTAAAAGAAATTACAATCATTACGATAAGGGAGAGAAAAATTCGTGTGGGAGATACAGTCCTCGTATTAATTCAGGAAGAAGGACCCTCATTATCTTATAAGTTCGAAGGTCCTTTTCCTATTTAAGGAAAAGGGGGCAATTTGAATTATTTAAATTTTTTGCTGATGTTAAGTTGAAGCTTCAGGAAGATGTTCATCAGTTCAGGGATGAATGCGTTATTTCCTTGCAGACCTTTAAAAAAAGTCAAATTAGTTGATTTTCTTTGTTTTCTCTCTTTTGGGGGAACGTGTCATGGGTAGATACAATACTATTAAAAGGATATGTTATAAAAGACACAAATATCTATCCCAAAGTGTGAGCAACGAGACGAGATATGCATACCGGTTTGTTTGGTCAAACCTTTCATCACTTTAATGTCATCAGCATTTTGAAAGTAAACCGAGCCTGGACGAGAGCACCTCCCATGAAAAGTGGACTGTCCTGTTTTGACCAAGATGTCATCGCCTTAATCAGTGAAGTCAGCATACTTTGAGAAACCGAGCTTGAGGGAAATCCTTGTTTATGATCTATGTCATCATGGGTGGACACATGCTGCCCTTTTGTTACGACTTAACACGTGGTCCAGATTGCATCATAAATTTCTTCTAGAAGCTTCCGTAGCGTGAGGAAGCCAATAAAGACGTAGAAATATTTAAAAACTGGTTCTAATGAAATGACCACTGTCCACTGTAATCAACTCCGCCCATACATTGATATAGAAACTTCAAGAAGAGATTGTCCAAGAGAGGTAAAACAGGACATAAGATAAGAGAGGAACTTTGTCCGAAGCAGTTGAGAGCCAAGTCCTAGCGAGATAAGAAGCAGAGAAGACCAGAAGCCTAACAGAGTTCGTTTCCAATGTTCCCTTCAGACAATAAAAGCCTATCTCCAAAATCCTGTTATGGTTGAGAAGAAGAGACAAATTGAAGCAGCCAGCCCTCCTGCTTGTGACGAGAGGTAGCCCACACTGCCTGCGACTGCCTTAGTTCAACAGTATCATTGAATTCTTGGAGAAGACTTCTGATGTCCCATCTTGATGCCACCCTTTCTGTGACGTCTTCGAATCCGGCCATCGTGCCAGTTTCATCTGAACTTCAGCTGCCCTTCTGCAACGTTCTTAAGCATGAAGTCTCCCTACCAGTATCGTCTCAGCAACTGCAAAAAACTATTCCTTAAGTATTTTTACCTTACTGACTGCTCCCCTTTTCTATTGATGTTTTGATTAATTTAGTTTGTCAGTTAAAGTAAACGAATTAGTAACGTTGATTTTCTTTGGATGAGTTTGTGAATAAACGTGATGGTTTTTTTTTTTGTGAGTTTCTCTTTATATTCATTTCCCATATTTCAATGGTTGTTGTTGGAAACATTTACTTTAATTATTAAAAGAACCTTTGCCGATTTCAAGATCGTATCACTCTACACACATTTTCCTACTGCAGTAACATTATGAATTCTCTAAAAAGTGCAAAAGAACATTTTTCTTACTTACTTGCAGTAAATTTACAGACAGCATAGGATAAAAAAATCTTCGGTCTTTATTAAAAAAAAAAAAAAAAAAAAAAAAAATGCTATCAGGGTCTATGCCTCCTTAGGCATCTAGGGCCACCAGGAGTATTTTAATTTCAAAGGACCGAAAAGCTAAACTAGTAAGTTTAGCCTCAGGAAAATGGTAATAAAGAAGATATATATCCTAGTTATCCTGTTTGCTGTCAAACATTTCAGCCAAAAGACTTGCCTTCTTCTTTGGACAGTGAGTATCAAAGTCGTCTGGGTTAAGTAAAGGAGGACCTATTAAGTTTACAGCACAGACAGCTTACCACTTATGTACCTGGCTTGTATCATAAATGGTTTCTTCATGTTAAGTTGTATTTATCAATAATATATCGAGGACTATTTTATCACACTGTACGAGCTAGACCTTAATTTCTCCTACATTTATTATATATTCTCTATATATTGTCATGTCTTTAGTTTCACAGATTATACATGATTTCGAAGGGGTATATCATGGATAAGACACATTCAGAACATTCTTTAACTTTATCTATCTATCTATTCCTATATCTATCGGTGTGCACACATCATATAAATACGTTAATAATACAGCATACGCCTGGCGAATCATACTTGACCTATTTAACCTCTATTTTAAGGTTCACTCAGCAGTATGTTATACGTATTGCTACACTCAGCAAAATTATCACACCACTTTACTTCTACAATAAGCAATTACAAAAGAATACATTGTTATCATCGGGTTTATTTAGAACACATCCAAAGAAGAAATGAGGTCTATTCAAACAATAACAACAAAAACAACAACAACAACAACAACAACAGCAGGTTCCTGTTTTTTTCTGACAGTTTCTTCTTGATCTTATCTAGGGACTCTCCTATACCTTGTGCTCATTCCAATACAAATAAATTTATATAGCTGTTCATTTCTTATTACTTGCTTCTATTTCATCATGTAGCTGATAATAACTATTTTTGTATTGCTAGATTAATATCATCACATTTTTCTTTTATTACAGGAGTGTTTATTTTCTTTTCTAAATTAATTTTCCTCTTTCTTTTCTTAGATCTATATAAATCTTACCTTTCATTCTATGATCGTTTAACTTTGCCTCGAAAACACTGTTACATCTCTAACTGGAATAACGTTTTCAATACAAATAAATCTATTACGTTTATATTTCTCCATTTGGGCTTTTCATGTCCATTTTCTACGTACATATTTAAGAGGGTTTCTTTCAGCTAATACTACAAACACGTTTCCAAATTGACCTACTTCAGTATTGGGATCTCCCATCAAAATGTAAATTGATTCATATTTATTTTTCATGGATATCTCCATATCTTCTAAAAATTTCTGTTTTATTCCGCCTTTATGGGATGTTGTTAGTGCAGAGGCTTGAATGATTATTTTATATTTAATTTTTTTTTATGAAAAATAATCCTATAGTTCTATCAGTTGTACTAAAAGAAATCGTCAAGGTTACCTGAAACACTTGTATTGAGAAGAAAAAAAAACTTCATATCCTTTGTTCCTTTCATGCCCTCTAAAGCAAAATATATGGTCATATCCTAACTATATAAACGATTCCTAAGTTATTCTAATTTCACTCAATCCTATTTTATCGCAGTTTTTTCATTTCTGCTATTAACGTAACATCAAGATCTTCCATAAATAGGGAACTCATGATGTATGTTGCATGCTACAGTTTCCAGAGGTGACCCGTTTCACTTCAGAAATTTTTAGCTACCCTGCAGTGGGACATAAATTCCAGCCACCTTAGGCAATTGTTACATGGCTGCTAGGGACTGGGGCCGAGAAAGGGTTATTTTATTCATGCCTACGGATTGACCAGTTTTCATTACCATACTGGCCACTGCTGATTAGCGATGGTAGTGAATTTTGGTCTGACTGAGCATAGCGAACCAACTGAATACTGGTGGCCCTGACTAGTTTAGCTCGAGTAATCATGACAATGGTCGAACCTTTTTGCAATTTAAAGCTATCTATCTATCTATCTATCTATCTATCTATCTATATATATATATATATATGTATATATATATATATATATATATATAATAAAATACATATATATATTATGTGAACACACACACACACACATATATATATATATATATATATATATATTTATATATATATATATATATATATATACACACATATATATGCATTTTTAAATGTTATATATATATATATATATATATGTATATATATATGCATATTTGAATTATATATATACAGTATATATATATATATATATATATATGTATGTATATATATGTATATATATACATATATATATATGCATATTTAGATTATATATATATATATATATATATACATATATACATATATATATATATATATATATATATGTATGTATATATATATATATATATATATATATATTTATATATATTGTGGACTTAAACCAGACCCTTCTCACTCCCCCCCCCCCTCCCAAGTAGGGCTGTGGCATATCTCAAATAAACCCCTAAAAATTTAATAACTTCTCCTTACCATCCAACGAGTCACTATAACTAAATTCAAGTCTTTGGGGTCCAAATGGACTTGAATGAGTGGTTGTGAAATTTTGGCGAATGTTTTGGGTATGTTTTCTCTGCAGTTTTGTGTCATCGGGTCATAACTAAAAGGATAACCAAATATTTTGATAACCGCACTTCGCTGAAATATTTCAACCAATTATCTGTTAATCACATGTTACTTATGAAATAAATTAACGAAGCAGGTAAATTTAGAGGAATATTTGTTGTTTTCATCTTAAAAGATATGACTTTAATCCTATTTTAGGTTTGTACAAATACCCAGAAGATTAATATAACAACAATTATTTCTCAAGTGATCTTTAAACCTGTATGCAAACAACTGCTCCTTATTGATATCCATATCCATTATTGAGCGCCCTGTAGAGGAGAGGAATTTAATGCCCTGTGTGAAAATATTCATCTTCAAGGTCTGATGAATTCCCAGTAAATATAGAGCTTCTAGGGCAAACACATGTTTTGTGAGAGTTATGAACGTAGAGCAGACGTGCTATATTGGCCAGTCAAAGCTTCACACATATTAGGTCTAACATAATCAGCCACATCACGAACTGAAATAAACCTCGCACAATTTGTATGTCTGCCAGTGTGCATATCGATTTTTGGAGTTAACATCCCATCATTGAAGTACTATATCATTAGAATGAGTAATTAAGTAGTGTCAGAATTTATCATTATCTTCTGCTACTGAAGAATCATCTTAGTAACGTGGAATAATCTATGAATGTCACCATCCTTATGAGAGCAAAACAATGTAGCTATTTAATTAGAGCCATCTCTTGTTATGCATACTGCTTTCTTGATCACTGGTTAGATGGAAGCATTCACTATTTCAATTACCTGGCGACTACCAAAATTATGATGAATTGAATGCTCAGTCCCAAGACAATTGGAGAGGCGTGCATGTTTTGAGAGCTCAATGAAAGAATGACATAGGGAAAGGATCTTCAAGTTATATTTACTGTTGCCATCATTAGCACAATTGTTTACCTCCTGGTTTGCCTTGTCATTAAATACCAATTGATAAAGCTGTATAGACGGTCTGAGCAGTCTCCATAGTGTCTGATATCAAGATCAAGTGCAGATATGTAGGAATTGGCATCATGTACTCGTAACTTGGAAATTTTGTTGTCGCAGGATGTCATGAGACATATAGCACTAGGTTCTCATCAATACAACTATTCTTCAAAATAAAATTTTCATATTCGATGTCAATATTTTCATTTAGCAATGGCTTGGCTAGAGCATCACCAACAGTCATCTTATTGGAACATACAAAGTCAGACTTACCACAACGTTCAGTGAATACCAGTTTCTCACCAAAGCGATGTACTAATCTTTTCTTGAGTTTCCAAGAGGAATAGCTACTGTTATCCGTCCCTAGTACTTAGATAAAGTTATCTCGTAGGGAAGACTAGTAAGAAAAAATTACTTTCTTAGAAATGATGAAAATGTTTATGGATTCAACAATACATTTGAATGAAATATTTTATCATATGATAATTCATAAGTTAGACAAGCTGGAACATTACCTTTTGCTGCTACAATACTCCATTTTTCAATATAAATAGCATTACAGATTCTATGATATTTTGCCTGAAAAGCAACAAAAGTCTGGATGGTTCAAAATGTCAGCATGCACAACATTATCTTATTGCACTTTGGAAGAACAAAGAATTTTTCTCGTAGGCTCTGACATGTGTCTGAAACATTGGTCTCTTATGACGAACAACGAGGACTCTAGTCTTGAGCATGCATGTGAAACCTTCTCCACATTATGATAAAGGGGCTATTTGCTCATTCTATCTTCAGATGGTAAAGCGCTGCATAGACATTGTCATTTCTTGCTCTTGCAACATTCAGGATATTATTATTATTATTATTATTATTATTATTATTATTATTATTATTATTATTATTATTATTATTATTATTATTATTATTACTCGAAAACCGGATATTATAAACCCAATGGATCCAACAGGCAAAACATAACCCATTTACGAAAGGACATAAGGAAATGAATAAACTGCAAAAGAATGCGTAAATAAAATTAAATAGTTTAGAACAATTGAACTTAAATTGATCTTTCATATACAAACTATAAAAACTTCAAACAGGAAGAGTAAGAGAAATACGATAGGACAGCGTGCCAGAACGTGCCCTTAAACAAAAGAATTCTAATCCCCAAGAGAGGTGAAGATCTTGCTACAGAGGCTATGGCACTACCCAAGGCTAGAGAACAATGGTTTGATTTTGGAGTGTTCTTCTCCTAAAATAGCTGCTTACCATAGCGAAAGAGTCTCTTCTACCCTTACCAAGAGGGAAGTAACCACTGAATAATTACAGCGCGGTAGTTAACTCCTTGAGCGAAGAAAAATTGCTTTGAAATCTCAATGTTGTCGGGTATAGGATAATAAAGGATAATGTGGATACAATATGCCAGACTATTTTATGTATGTGTAGTGTAAGGTAAAATTAGTCGTAACCAGAGATAGGGATCCGATATCGTGCTGCCTGGCCAGTCAATGGACTCAATAACTCTCCAGCGGCAGTATCTTACCGGGTGTCTGGTGTCGTAGCCACCCTACTAGCTAGGCATTATATCACCAATAGATGGACTATTTATCACTTGAATCTTGCCTTTATTGGTTCCAAGTGATCTGAAGCGATAACAGATTTTTTTTCTAGGAAACAAGGTCGCTTATCAGGAGGTTCATCACTAATTATGTTACAGTATTATTAAAAACTGACTTTCTTTTTAAACTGTTCTTGAGATTTTCCAGAAACATTGAGATAATATATCATAGTGACAAAATTGTGAAAAATTTCTTTAACTTTTCTAGTAAACACAAAGATGGTGAAATAGTATTAATAAAATTCAATTCAGGACCATACAATGCCACGTGTTCTTCATGTTAGAAAAAATAACTACATTGTATTATTGATATAAAATTTTTGGATCAATAATTTTACTATCAATAAAGCAATAATAAAGAATAGACGTTATTTTGATATGTTCATGATATGCAGGGTCTGAATAAAATATCTTCCTTGTTTATATTCAGAGGAATTTAAAAGTTTACGACCCTCTTCCACAAGAAGTTTTGAATTCATACTTAAAATTATTTCAATTTCTTCACACCTATCCATATCCTGATCTAGAGACCCTTAGGTAAACGAAAAATATTGGTGTGAATTGTAGGACGAGGGGAAGGGTCATCGAAATAAATGGATTGTTACTGCAGCACTAGAGGAAAAGACAACCCTTATTGCTGATGTGTTTGACAATAAGCAGAGTAATGAGAGACTACATCTTCTTTGTTCCCCTTTTTTCTGAGGCTAAAGTAATAACGTTAGCTTTTTGTCGAATGGAGGGTCAACATAAATTGGTTTTTCTCTTTTATTTTCCACAATTCAGCAAGAAGAGGTTCTTTTTGCACTTGGGGAATTAGTAATATTACTACATTTGGTATGTTTTTGCGGTAGCACTAGTCCAAATGATTTTTGCCCAATTTCCATAACTCCCATATTATCTATAGTTTTTGAACGTCTTTTGACAAAATAATAATATTTAAGGTAATAACGTTTCAACATTTACAAAGGCCTTGGAGCACGTGATGCCCTTCCTACAATATCCAATAAGGTACAAAAATCCTTTAATTGTGATTAGGATATTCGTATAATTGGCTTTGATTTTAATGTTGCCTTTGACCGTATTAATGATACGGCCTTTGTCTTCAAACTCAAACAGTTGGAAGTATGTGGGTCTTTTCTTAGCAGCATTCTCAAATTTTCAACTAACGGACTGTAAAGAGTAGTTGTTGAGGGGCACCATAATGAATATGGGAATGTGATCTCTACTGCTCCTCTGGGTAGTGTTCTGCGCTAATTACTTTTCATACGATGTACACTCGATATGTGGTTTCACTTAGAAATCTTTGCCTCAATTTCATCTGCTGAATATAAATCATTGGTTGCTGATTCCCGTAATAAAGATATGGCTAAAATTGGTGCACGGGGCAGTTTTTGATGTATGAAATTAAACCCTTAAAAAAAAAGTAGGTCGAGGACAGTGGCTACTCAACATTCGGATATCTGCATTGATGGTGTCTCTTTAACTTTAAACAAATCATTTCCAATTTCAGGTGTCATTTTTATTGCAAATATATTTTGAGAAACACTTGGTCTGTTTCTTCTCCAACACCATAAAATATTTGCCTATTGAGAAAGCCTCTAAGATTTTCGATGGTAATTTTATTGTGAAGAAATGTTTTAATACTTTAATTCTGCCTTGTTTCGATTAGTGTTCTCCGCTCTGGTCTTCTGCTGCTGAATGTCATTTCAATTTGTAGGTTAAAAACTTTTGGTCCATCAAATTTCTTATTCCTGATCTACATATTAATATTTGACACCATCGTTCAATTAGTTTATATGCAAGCTGCGTATGAAAAATCTTACGCAGCTTGCACATAAACTAATTGAATTCTCAATATCACTTGATCTGTATCATTCTGTACGAAGTACTTAGTCTGCAGTAGATTTCAAGACGTCTGCCTTCTCCATCAAAAGGTTATATACAACACAGTATTCTTGAAGATCTATTACAGATGTGACAAGCTTGTGGAATATTCTTCCTAACAAGGCAGTTGAAACGGTAGAACTTCAGATGTTCTATATAACAGGGGATGTTTTTATGTTGAACAGGTTGACATAAGTCTCCCTCCATAGTTTACACATGACAGATCTATTTTAACGTTGTTGCAGATCCTGAAACATTTTATATTCACTTACGGTTACTTTTCATATACTTTATTTACTTCCTTTTCTCACCAGGATATTTTCTGTTGTCGGAACCCTTGGGTTTATAGCATCTTATCCAACTAAATATTTTGGCTCATCTGGTAATAATAATAATAATAATAATAATAATAATAATAATAATAATAATAATAATAATAATAATAATAATAATAATAATACTTTTGTTTTACCTTCTGTTAGACACCACCAAATCACATAAGATTTAATATAAAGAGTTTATGAATTCTGAAAATAATAATTTTGTTGTCTGATACAAAGGAATATTCTCTTGAGATCAGCCTAATTCAATACTGCTTTACTTGCAGTATCTTGGATTGCAAGTTTTAAAAGTTTAAGTAGGATTTATTTCGGTATAACTCTACAGGAAAATAAGAGATACTTCAGATTACGTACATCGATTTTTACGGATACTATACGGAACTGATAATGGATACAAACAGCAAAAACTAGTTTACAAAAGGTTGCGAACAGGAACGTAAATAATAATAAATTATCACAATAATCGATAATATTGGAAATTTGGTAAATTTTAGATAATTGGCCGACCTGGATATCCTTGTCATAGTATTTTACTTGTCTGTAAATTTTGCCCATATCCTCTGAAATTACATTTTAAAATGAAAGGAGACAATGAACTGCTATATACTTTTTCTTTTATACAATTCGTATTTCAATTATAAAATATTGTGAGGTTGATGAATTTACCAATAAAACTGCGTGTTTCAATAAGCTTTGGTTTTATTACTACGGTAACATTCAAAATCTACTATGCCATTCGAAAAGCTTAATCAAGCATCAGATTAATTTCCCTTACATATCAATCTTTATGTTTTACAGTATCAATATTATCTTTTACTAACATGCATTTCAATTTTGCATAGTTTTGTCAGTTTGCATTCACACATTTTAGTGTGAACATTTCTTATACAAAATTGCTGAATTTATTTTAGTATCCGTAACGACAGAGATAGAAATATATCTAGTTTACTAAACTGCGTCGTCTTAAATACCTGCCCTTACAGTTGGCAACATCATAAGATTATAGGCAACAATCTAACTTTAGAGATTAAAAGTAAATCTAGATTAGCAACACTTTTGTTTTATAAGAAATAAAATCATGTCTCAAGGATAATTTTTTTATTGATTATATAAAATACGAGCTTAACATGATTTTTAATGGACAATACCATGTAGATGAGTATTTTCATGAGGTTCCATTGATAAAATAAATATAGATGTATATCAGTCCCAGATAAATATCAATATTACATATTGGAAGGTATATTCCATTAAAGCAAAAGGTTATCCTCTAACATTGACATCTAATATCCATTCTAAAAATGTCTTTGTTTTCTGCAACATCTGGAAGAAATAAGTGATGATGAGAATTTATGTTAATGATGGTCAGTTACGGGTCATAGTTTTACTGTAAAACAGACTCTTTGGATCTCGTTTAAAGTCCCCCCACCAAGAATTAACATCATAACAGAAATAGTATTTAATGCACCAAAACAACAAACCGTACCTCGTTACTTCTGAGTACCAAATGTAGGAATTGGATAACTTTAGAAAAATATACCCAAAGAAAAACATATATCGAATAAAGAAAAAAAAAACATAAAAGATGTCAATAAAGAGAATATACCTAGTGGACGGAATGTATCCAATGGAGCTAAGGCCAAATATTCAAAGCAAAGTATATTTAGTACACAGTTTAAAAATAATCAAAGTTGAAAAGGGCATCAAACTATAATCACTGAATAAAATGCATAGAGACGAAAAAGAAATCATATTTTGACTAATGGAAAAATGTGTGACTCATAGGTAGAACGTGAACGAAATTCTCAAACATAGGCAATAGGGGAAATGTAGTGAACCAATCTATAGTAGGATTTTTTCTATAGGACACAATATACTAATTTGATAAAATGTACCAAATGAACAAAATGTAGAAATTACAACAATATATATATATATATATATATATATATATATATATATATATATATATATATATATATATATATATATATATATATATATATATATATATATATATATAAATATATATATATATATATATATATATATATATATATATATATATATATATAAAGGATTTTGAGCGAAGCGAAAAATCTATTTTTGGGTGAGATGGCCATGTCATCCTGATGGAAGTTCCTATAAGGTAGCTTCCTAGGGTATATTACAACTACGGCGATATTCCCAGATAATTTACCTTAAGGTACCAGAATTCTAACTCCTGGAGCGAATATCCCTAATGAAAGGGATATCGCGACATATCAGAGGACGTATTCTTGACACGCCACATGGCAATCTGCACCCCAAACAGAGATTACGTATCGAGGGGTCAATTGGCAAGAAATGAAAATGGGAAAGAAAAAGGGGGAGCCTCTCCCAAGGCTCCCTATTCTCCAGTTTCGTAAGCGTGCCTGGCGCCAATCCTGGCGCCATCTGTATTCCTTGTAGCGTACACGAGGTGCTACAGATACTGTATGTAGGGAGGGGTCCTACAGCCCTTTCATAGAAAGGGAAGGGCGGGTCCATCCGGACGACATGGCCATCTAAGATGTTACCGTTATACATCTTTTCAACTAACCATAAACCATGTTAGAGCTTCCTGCCCCCTACAGGGAAGAGTCCTACTAGACTCTGGAAAAGTCTCGAAAAGTACATATACCTATGTATGAATACCAGGCAAGCTAATATAGTGGTCTCACCCTATATTAAGTAAAGCATAGTTTGAACAGAACCACTGCGTCAATATGAAATATCGACCAGTTCTCCGCACAATACTTGTATTGGACAAAGGTTTATATCCGCATAGGAGGAAACTTGTAAAACCGCCACCGTCCCCTTCTGGGACGGAGTCCTCCCGATAGGGGAAAGCATAAACCAATGCAACATAGCTTGCATACAGGAACAATCTATTAGAATTATCCCAGATAAATATACATAGAATGAATGCTCAATTATATCAATAAATTGACACAGGTGAAGGAGACGCAAGGTTCTCAAGAACAAGTTTATTGATAGACAATAAACAGACAGGTTAACAACAATTCTATATATATATATATATATATATATATATATATATATATATATATATATATATATATATATATATATATATATATATAAGAAGAGGATAACCAAAACTTTAAGCATAAGTCTGATAGTAAACAGAAACTTGTTTATCTGAAAGAGAAACATTAGTGCCACTTTTAACATACCGAGGTATGAAGGTCAGAAAAGTCTGTATTACTAATCAGTTACATTAGCGTTAGAAACGCTTGGCACACATGTCTGTACTTATGCAAGGTTCACCTTTGGAAGTGGAACAGTCAACGTGGGCACCTCAGTGCCCTCACTTAGTTTGTAGCACAGAATGTAACTACACACTCACCCTGGAATTAATTGTCCCAATTAAAACCACTGTTCCTCGCAGAGTTAAACAGCAGGGTTAACGACGCAACCCACTGCTACCACAGAACTCTTTAGTTGCTCCACTTGCTTTGCATAGTGGCGAAAGAACACTCTGGAAGACTTCCAGCCAGTGTATGAACGGAAATGTTCAAAATACATACAATTAAGGAAATTTAAGGATGAAGCAACTTTCCTCGGATCGTGACCTGCGGGTGTACTGTCAGGATCCGCTCTGCGAATAAAATATGCGATTCTCGCCCTGAGTTGATTCAGTGATAAATTTGAGCCTGATGTTTCTCCCCTGAATAGTTGACCACCCTAGAAGTCTGAAGTTCTATGAAGATAGACCTTTAGGCATTCTACTGGACATAGAGATGCATCTCCTTTCAGAGGGCAGATTCTCCAGGGACCCCACCTATTGGTGGGTAACTCCTTCTTGGTGAGAAACAAAGGATCCGGAGACAGGTTCAGTTCTCCCCCATCCGGGAACTGAACACGACCTTCCTCTCTCGAGAGGGCTACAATCTCACTAACCCTGGCCCCGGACGCGAGTGGAAATAGGAAAATAACTATTTGAGTCAAATCCATTAATGCACCCTCCTCATTGCTCCACAGAGAAGCGAAATGAAGAACTTTGTCTAAAGACCATGAAATGGGCTTTGGAGGTGCTGAAAGTCTGAGCCTAGCGTAGGCTTTCAGAACTTTATTGCCTTCAAATAGATTTGCACTTATTTTCCTCAAGGAAGTCTCTGCTGGCTTCCGAAATCCCGAAACGCTTTCTCACCGCTAGGGAGAGAAAATCATGAGCTGCAGGATCCGGGTTTTCTGTAATGAAGCGCAGACAGAGGACTTCTGGACTCGCTGGGTCAGAACTGGATCTGGTAGCGGTAGAAACTTCAGTCGTAGTTCCAATGCCAGGGGGAACCACACGCTGTTCGACCACTTGTGGGTCACTATTGCCGCTACCCCCTTGAAGGATCTCAGTTGTTGAGGACCCTCAACAGAAGGTTGTGAGGAGGGAACAGATAATCCTGGACCATCTGTTCCAGTCGAGGGACATCGCGTCCACTGCTTCCGCTAAGGGGTCCTCGTACGGGGACACGTACAGGGGCAACTTCTTGTTGTCTTTCGTCGCAAAGAGGTCTATCTGCAGTTCTGGGACTTGTTCAGAATGATGGAGAATGATCCTGCGTCTAAGGACCATTCCGACTCTATCGGTGTAAACCTTGATAGAGCGTCCGCTGTCACATTGCGGACTCCTTGAAGGTGAACTGCCGACAGGTACCACTTCTTCTTTTCCGCCAATCGGAAGATGGCCAACATCACCTGGTTGAGAGGTGGTGACCTCGATCCTTGTCGATTCAAGCATCTTACAACTACCTCGCTGTCCATCACCAACCTTATGTGGATCGAGTGATGCGGGGAGACTTTCTTTAAGGTAAGGAACACTGCCATAGCTTCTAGAAAGTTTATGTGAAAGGTCTTGAATAGCTTGGACCAAGTCCCCTGGACTTTTTTCCGATGAGTGACCTCCCCGTCCCTCCTTCGAGGTGTCTGAGTGAATCGTCACCGACGGGGGAGGTGGCTGAAGAAGAACCGACTTCTTTAGATGTCTGGCTTGGGACCAAGGCCTGAGAAGAGTACGTAGCCGAAGCGGAACTGGTCTTCTCAGATCTCTTCATGCGTATGATGCATAACTTCTCCAAACTCCGGTTGCATCCTTTAGCTGTGCTCTTAGCACTGGGTCTGTCACCGAAGCAAACTGGAGAGAGCCGAGTACCCTCTCCTGTTCGCGTCTTGATATCCTTTCGGAATCTAGAAGTCTCTTGACAGAATCCGCTATCTCCTTCCTTTTCTTCGCCGGGATGGAGAAACGATGTGACATTAAGTCCCAGTGGATTCCCAGCCACTGGAACTTTTGAGATGGAGAAAGTCGAGACTTTTTTCTGTTGATCTTGAAGCCTAAATCCTCTAGGAACTGGATCACTTGACTGGAAGCTTGCAAGCATTCTGTCTCGGGTGCTGCCCACACCAGCCAATCGTCCAGGTAGGCTACTACCTGAATTCCCTGTAGGCGTAATTGTTTGAGAGCTACGCTCGAAAGCTTCGTGAAAATCCTTGGGGCTATATTTAGCCCGAATGGCGTGGCTCTGAAGGCATATAGTCTTCGTTGTAGCTTGAACCCTAGGTAGGGGGAGAGTCGACGGTTGATTGGAACGTGCCAATAGGCGTCTGACAAGTCTGTGGAGACGGAATATGCCCTCTTGGGCAGTAAGGTCCTTATGTGTTGCAGTGTTAGCATCTTGAATTTGCAATTCACTATGAACTTGTTGAGTGGCGACAAGTCCAGAATGACTCTGAGCTTTTCCGAGTCTTTCTTAGGAACAAAAAACAGCCTCCCTTGGAATTTGATGGACTTCACCCTTCGGATCACATTTTTCTCCAACAGTTTTTGAACGTACTCCTCCAGAACGGGGGTGGAGTGTTGGAAAAAACCGAGGGCACGGGGGTGGAGTGCTGTACCAGCTCCAGCCCAGTCCATTCTTGAGTAGGCTG
This sequence comes from Palaemon carinicauda, assembly GCF_036898095.1. Classification (NCBI taxonomy): domain Eukaryota; kingdom Metazoa; phylum Arthropoda; class Malacostraca; order Decapoda; family Palaemonidae; genus Palaemon; species Palaemon carinicauda. The sequence continues at coordinate 29,083,051 of NC_090741.1, read as the reverse complement.
TGGGCCCAGGGATCGAAGGTCCACCGATCCCGAAAATTCTGAAGTCTCCCTCCTACCGGCATCATCTCACTTGGACTGCCGTCCTGAGGTCTTGCCTCCCCGACCGCGACCGACCCTGAATCCCCTTCCCCTTGAGGGGCGCCTAGACGAGCCTCTGGCTGCTCCTCTAGGCTTTGCTCGAAAGGAAGTAGACTGCCCTTCGAACGTTGGGGTGAACACCGTGGACTGTGTCGACACGGCCTGGGGTACCCACTGGAAAGTGGTCGGGGTTTGTGCCACCATCTGGGGCACTGAAGACATCGGCAACTGCTGTTGCTGTTACTGTTCACCTGGCTTGGCTGGCCGAGACGGTAGCCTAGGCCTTTTAGTCTCCCTCTTCGGTTGGGGACCCTCATCCGGGGAAGACTTTCTCTTGATAGACAGGCCCCACTTTTGGAGAAGATTTCTATTCTCCGTGGCGGCCTTATCCACAACTTCTTTGACCAACTCGCTAGGGAAAAGGTCTTTGCCCCAAATTTTGGAGGAGATTAGTTTCCTTGGCTCGTGCCTCACCGTAGCCGAGATGAACACGAACTCCCTACAAGCTCTCCTCGCCCTGACGAAGCTGTAAAGATCCTTCGTCACTGTGGCCAGATGAATCTTGGCCACTACCATGAACATTTCATGGACCTTGGGGTCACTTGCCATCGTATCAAGAGTGGTCTGAAGAGACATTGAGGCAGCCAGTCTTTCTTTTGTCTCGAGCTCTCTCCGCAAAAGAAAGTCAGACAGCTTAGGGAGGCTCCCACCGAACTGACGTCCGACAATATCAGCCTCCAACTTCCCGACTGAGAAGGTAAGATGGACGTCCTTCCAGTCCTTGTGGTCCATGGGTAGGGCCAGCGACAAGGGTTTACACTCCTCCAGGGAGGGGCAAGGCTTGCCAGCCTCGACTGCTTTTAATACAGCCGCAAACCCTTTCTGCAAAAAGGGGAAGGCTCTAGCAGGAGAGGACACAAAGGAAGAGAGCTTCTTACTTAATGCAGTAACTTTTGAGTTTGTGAAGCCCCTCTCTTTCATCGAAGATGAAAGCAAAGCTTGAGCCTTAGCATGGTCCATCACTATGACCTCCTTCGGCTCTGTCTTCTCCTTTGAAGCTGGTTCCTTCCTCAACCGGACATAACAGTCCGGATATGACCCTTTGCTGGGCCAGAATTCCACTTCCTCAAGGGAAACTGAACCCAGCTTATCCGACATGACGATCTTTCCAGTCGTCATCGGCATGTGCTCAGCATATCTCCACGGGTTAGCATCTGAGCACAAGGGAAGGTCTTTCACATTGAGCCTTTTCTGGGGCCCACGTGATGCTGCAAGCTCCTGCATCCGCAGTTCCATTGCAGCCGCCTTCTCCATATTCTCCTTCTGCATTTGTTGGATCATTCCAACAATGGAGAAGAGGGCCTGTCCCAGCTCTACTGGGAGAGCGGACGATGTTGAGGGAATAGGTTCAGGGATCAGAACCGGAGCAGCCGACACCTCGTTGGCTTCTTCCTCTACAATGTCTGGGGCTTGATCTTCATCCTGACCTCCTGCCAGGAGGTCTTCCTCCAGACGCTCGGACACGTCTGACATCCTGTCGCCCAACTGGATGTCTTGCACGGCGACCGCCACTTCAGCATCCACCTGGATCTGAACTAGGGGGATCTCCTCTTGAGGCTGGGAAATCTCTGCATCAGCTGATGCCCTAGGGAAAAGGTAAGCCCTCATCTTCTCACTTGGAAGATAAGGTCCAGAGGTGTTCGTGTGGAAGCCCCTTACCCAGGTGCGAAGCTTCCCCCTTGCTATATCCCTTGATTACGCTGTCCTAGGGGAATCAAAAGCTTCAGTAATCAGGTTAGAGCACACGGTACATACCTGTGGGTCCCAATACCGGAGCTCACCTTTGGAGACAGCGCATGCTGCGTGTCTCCTACATAATCCATGTCCGCAGAGGTTCTTACTACGGACGTTGCAGAAAGCACTTCCGCACTTCGGACGTACCTCCTGCAAAGAGAAGAAAATTTCCATGAGTATCAAGTGAACTATGTATCACTGGATATGCACAGTTAAGCATAACAATTCAGAAAGGAAAGACACACACTTGTGTTTCCCTCACAACCAATTGCTGCAGCCTTCCAGATAATAAAATCGAATGGTTAATCTCTTCTAGAATAACCAATGCCAAGTTTCCAGAGGAAACAGGTGGAGCTCACACCTAAGCAATGATTTTAAAATCCTGGATAATAGACAAGAAAGAACTCACTTTCTTATCTGTAAGGCAACAGGAAAGGGCTGTGCAAGACAATACAAAAGTGTTAGAACACACAGTGCTGTACCAAAACTTATACTATAGTTTTCCTCTTACAGTATATGTTATACTAAAGAATACTGGTACAGTATAGGAGGTTATGTGCCGGCCGGCACACACCATAACTAGCTTTAAAGTATACTACTTAACAGCTATAAGGCGGCAGAACGCTGGTTCAAATGCTTGAGCCGGCCGGCAATAACTGCCGGCCAGCAACAGCCAATGTCGGCTACACAAGGTAGCACCCGGCTGCCGGCCACTGCTCCTAGCGACCGGCAGACAAGGGCTGACATTAGCCGGCCGGCAGCAAAAGAACCAAAGGACTACGACTGCCCGGCTGCCGGCCTCATAGGCCGACAGCCGGGGCGGGTACAGCACTAGAAGAAAAAGGAATGGATGCCGGGATAAGAGCGTAAACTACCTCCAAGCCCGGCAATCCGAAAGAGTGCATATAAGGAAGGGGAGAATCTAATTCAGGCTTCCTGACCAATGCCGTCTGGCTCTACAGGCAGGCATGGATGAGGGACCAAGGGAGGTCCGGGCAGCACTCAAAGCAGAAGACCCTTGCCGGCCGCAGACTCTGCCGGCCGGCAAGGGACTGAGTCAATTCCACATCCTAACCTATCCTAGGTCCAGATGTAGAATGACGTACAGTACTGTAATGGCTAGGCCATTACGGAGATAGAGGGGGAAGGGACAAAAGAGGGTCCTACCAACCTTGCTTTAGTGAAGGATCACCCGCAGCCTAGAAAACTCATCTTAGCCTAAGGGAGATCCAAGGAGGGAGGCCAGCAATACTTGCCAGCTCCCAAAGAACCAAGGCAAGGAAGGTGTTGCTACTCCCAGGGAAAGGATCTTATCCTCCCCCGAGAACAGCAACAAGGACTAGTCTGCTAGATCACAAAAGAAGGAATCATCTCGTACAGAAACCTTCGGTAGTGACCTAAGGAGGCTAAGCCTCCTATGTCTGTGTCAGGCCAGCGAGGGAGACTCTACCCCAAGCCAGACAAACACAGACTCAGACTAAAAACTCTGTTGTTCTGTCCCTCTCTGAAACCAGACTTACTGGAACAGGAAGGTACAGTAACACCCCAGTATAGTTTTATCGAAAGTTAATTCAGATAAACCACTTAGGGATAAGCCCAAGGCTTAAACAGAGGGAAAGGGATTGCATACCTTCTCCGAAGAAAAGAAAGCAACCGGGGAGTATGAGAAAGTATACTAAGGCTCCATAAGCAACTTAGCCTAGGCACCAAGAGAATCGATTACCTAAATCACCGAAACTCACTCGTATACTATCTTGGAAATATTCAACATAATCCTAAATGTATAAAAAACAGCCTAAAGCTTCAATAAAATTTTAATACACTCGGAAAAACCAAAATCATGCAGGAAGTACTAGGACCAAACGACTAGGCTACATGGCCTAGCGTAGGCCAGAGTTGGCGAATACTTCGCCAAAATAATACTAAAGCACGAAAGGAAATCCTATGTAGCGCTAAATAGCTAAAATTTTATTAAAGCAAAACAACCGGGAATGTCGCTCTGGCTAACTAAAATTCATACCTAGCGAGCGACAGCGTCCATGAAGCCTCCGGTAGGCTACGGCTCTTGTAACAAAGATTAATCCTATTAATCACTTAAAAATTTACCAAGAGCCTACATTTATACATAAAAGAAATGGTACTCAACTTATCAGAGGCCGACGAAGTTAGAGAAGCCATGAAAAGCTGAATAAATCTAAGATTTGCGAGAAACACAGGAAAAAACACCGAGCTGTTAAGCTACGCAAAAAGGAATACAGATGGCGCCAGGCACGCTTACGAAACTGGAGAATAGGGAGCCTTGGGAGCGGCTCCCCCTTTTTCTTTCCCGTTTTCGTTTCTTGCCAATTGACCCCTCGATACGTAAACTCTGTTTGGGGTACAGATTGCCATTTGGCGTGTCAAGAATACGTCCTCTTATATGTCGTGATATCCCTTTCATTAGGGATATTCGCTCCAGGAGTTAGATTTCTGGTACCTTAAGGTAAATTCTCTGGGAATATCGCCGTAGTTGTAATATACCCTAGGAAGCTACCCTATAGGAACTTCCATCAGGACGACATGGCTTGAGCCCAAAAATATATATATAATTTATATATATACTTTTATATATATACTTTTATATATATATATATATATATATATATATATATATATATATATATATATATATATATATATATATATATATATATATATATATATAACTACTGGAACTAATGTAAGCAATATGTCTAATATACCCCATACACCAACTGTTTGCCCACCAATGTCCAGTTAGTACATATTTGACACATTTAATGTGATGTAACAATTTTATGTACTAAGCACAAGTACAATTAGAACTAAATCGGCACACCGAATCTAATAAATTTATTATAAAATTTAATGTCAATTCACCTAGCGTACCCCAAGAACAGGTGATTTTAATGTTTATTTATTGATACTTCCATCCGGAAGTATACACCAACGTATTGCTCAAGCTTTAAGATGACGTCGATGGTAATTATATAGAGGAAAGAAAATTTCGGTTTTAAATACTTGTTATTTGGTAGTTGTTATTTTTTATTATGTACATTCTGCTGTCACCATCAACCTATGGTTGGGATAATTTTTTTTATTACTTAAGATGTTATGGAGACTTATCGGAAATGCATTTTCAACTGTTTAGATTAAAAAACTAGAGGGCTGAACGAGTTGCATTTCCATGCATAGGGTCACTGTAGATTTAGTATGTATGCTTTCCCTCACCACATGTAAGCGCAAGGAATTTCAGTCTATTAATCGGCTTAACATTCCAGATCTACAGTCATGTGGAGACTTTTTTTTTTCTTTTTTTTCTTTTTTTTTTAGAGAGAGAGAGAGAGAGAGAGAGAGAGAGAGAGAGAGAGAGAGAGAGAGAGAGAGAGAGAGAGAGAGAGAGAGAGAGAGAGATATGATAAATCAGTATAGGTTCAATATTTTATAGTTTTCACATTGGGAATATATAAATCATACATCACAAGGCATTCGGGACTCACATGAATATCTGACGAAGTTTAATTAAAACTCTATTCAGTTATCTATTTTTGTTTTGTTTTAATGTTTCTTGTGAGATATGTTGAAACATACGAGATCTTTTATCAAAACTATCCACGTGTCGATATAATAAACACTGCTGTGTATATTACATTAGCTATGACATTCACGATATAATGTATCCCACAATCCAAGCTTTTTTTTAGAACCCGTTTATCTGCAGCATTGAATTTCTTTTAGTATATAGATTGATAACTTTGTTTATCCTCTCGTCACTGAAGCGGATTTGAGACTTGAAAGGAGGAAGGAAAGACGGTGACTTATTGTTAAGAAGAATATTTGACGGGAGATGTATCAGAGATTCTTCTAGTTTCAATCAATATTCTTTTGTTAGTTCAACACATTAGAAAATATTCTCATATCAAAAGGGAAACGGGTTTGTTTTTTTTTCTATCCACGCCTTTGTCCAGTCTTTATGAGAACCGTTGACCTTGTTTGTTGTTATTTGTGTTGCTTAATTAGCTGTATTTTACCAGGCAAGTGATTTCGCTTTCATGGTAAAATGTTAGATGTAAAATAAAGGCTGTACAAGTATAATAGGCCACTATCACAAACTTCTGTTGAAATGTAAAAGATGTTTTACGTAATTTATGGGTAAGACTTGAAAATTTTAATTTGCACACCGGTTCATTGTACAAAGATATTACATAAGATATATATATATATATATATATATATATATATATATATATATATATATATATATATATATATTTATATATATATATATAAACCTAAGGTTACCTTTATCTTTTTCTTACCTATTTTATAAGTATTGACTCATATCGATGTTAATAGGAAATAATTCTGAAAGCTTTCAAGCGTTTTCGTGGAAAAGATTTTACCCTTAATTCTAGATTCGAATATATATTGTTTTGAAATAAATACCAATAAATGACATGATTCACCGATTATCTATGCATATCAACTGCATTCAAAATAAGTCGTTATAAATAACGTTACACAGTAGTTGATATTAGTGATTCTCAACTTTTAACAGTGACCTCAGTAATAGGTATCGTATATAGGTAACCATGTATGTATATATATATATATATATATATATATATATATATATATATATATATATATATATATATATATATATATATATATATTTATATATATATATATATATATATATATATATATATATATATATATATATATATGTGTGTGTGTGTGTGTAAATATATATATATATATATATATATATATATATATATATATATATATATATATATATATATGTGTGTGTGTGTGTGTGTGTGTGTGTAAATATATATATATATATATATATATATATATATATATATATATATATATATATATATATATATATATATATATATACTATCATGAATATAAATGTTAAAACATGGTTTATATAAAGCAGCCGGCTGGCTAATGTCTTTTTAAGGACAGGACTTTGACATTCTTACCACTTGATAATAAGGTCACTAAGTTAAGCTTGTTACACCTCTATTTTGCTCTGCATTAATCTTTGAGATTGGTATTAACAGTGTTCATGTCTATCGAATCGTTTTTTGGTTTTCTTTCATATTTATTTCTATAATTTGGATGAATGGGTGATTTCTTTGTATGTGCGTTTCGATGGTAAATATATTCTTAGAGACATCGATGACGTTCCCAAGCATATTCAACGTTAGGAAAGAGAGTAGTTATGATACACATTAAATTGAAGAACTTTATTATTTACAAGAGGAAAAGGGTGCTCGAGTATATTGTACCAACCGTGTGTCACACAATTGTACATAATTCCTATTGTATATATTATGCTTGTATCTGCGCTCTTCCCTCGCACTAAAAAGAACCTGAATGATTACGACACTTCGTTGGCGCCAAAGGTACACTTGTCGTACCGGACTACAAGGCCGTTTTGTTGCAGGCGGTCGAGCACAATGCGCAGGTGACGGAGGTGTTCCTCTTTTGAGGAGGAGAACACAAGTATGTCGTCCACATAACATACACAGAAAGGAAGGTCCCCTAAGATGCCATCCATGAGACGTTGAAACGTCGCCCCAGCATTACGAAGGCCTACAACGTCGACGTGAATGTGTGCGAAACGACGCTGAGGTTGAAGAAAGGTGCCCACTCCTGAATCCGTGTGTCGATGTACTTTGGAAGTTTGGCAAGAAGTACCAGCACGGACCCAATCCTTAGCATCCTTAGAAATGCCGTGCCAAATGAACTTCGCCTTCAACCTGCCGCAGATGGCTCTCCTCGTGAGGTGAACCTACTCCGTGCCCTTTGGATACGCCGTTTACCTGAACCTGTGCGCGCTGCCATACCCGATGTCGATAGTTTACCCATAAAGGACTTGATGACCAAAGCCGACGCCCTTATGGACAGCCACTTCAAGACCTCCATCAACGCCTCCACCCCTGACGACGAGAATGCCTATTCAACGTCAACCAAAGCTGACATGAATGCCGTAGGACATACACGCCTACCCCGTGACGTGCCGAAGCGGCGACAAAGCCGCCCACCACCCACCAATCGCTCGCGCCCCAACGAACGACTTCTACAGCCACTTACTACCTCCCATCCGCCGCAGTTTTGCTACTACCACTTCAGATTCGGGGCAACCGCGAAGAAATGAGCCAAAGATTGTCAGTGGCCAAAAAACGTGTAAGTAGGCCATCGCTTGTGGCGGTTACCTCCCATGTTTCTAATCTTTTCATTTTACAGGATGCAGGAACGGGTGTGCGATTTTTGGTAGACACGGGTGCTTGTCGTTCTCTTTTGCCAAGGAAACTCTTCAAGGCACAACGTAGTCTGTCTACATCTGCCGACGTCCGCTTGGTAGCTGCCAACGGATCTGCGATACCCACCTACGGTTACGAGAACCTCACATTATCGTTCGGAAACGGTAAATTCAATTGGAAGTTTCTCGTTGCTGACGTCACAATGCTAATCCTCGGTGCGGATTTCCTCTCTCATTTCCACCTTCTGGTCTATGTCGCCCACCGACGATTGGTCAACGTAGACTCGTACTTGTCGACACCTCTTCAACCCGCCCCCTCTAACCTCGCTCTCCACATCAGCGCACCCACGGATGCCTACGCCCACCTCCTCACGTCGTACCCGGAGTTTTTCCGTCCAGAACTTCGCCAAACGCCCCCGGTTCCTGCCAAGCACGGTATTTATCACCATATCAAGACGACGGGACCCCCAGTCTTCGCAAAATTCAGACGTCTGGCACCGGAACGATTGGCAGCCGCCAAACAGACGTTCGCCGAAATGGAGAAAATGGGCCTTTGCCAAAAGGCCTCCAGCCCATGGTCGTCACCCTTACACATCGTTCTGAAGAAAGACGGCTCCCTCCGTCCGTGCGGGGATTACAGGCGCCTGAACATGCAAACAGAACCGGATCACTACCCCCTCCCAAACATTGCCGATGTAACCTCCTACCTGCACAAAGCAAAGGTTTTCTCTACACTCGACCTCCTGAAGGGGTATTATCAGGTGCCTATGAACCCAGAAGACATCCCCAAGACCGCCATCACCACTCCGTTTGGCACATACACCTTCAATTATTCCTGTTTTGGCCTTCGTAATGCTGGGGCGACGTTTCAACGTCTCATGGATGGCATCTTAGAGGACCTCCCTTTCTGTGTATGTTATGTGGACGACATACTTGTGTTCTCCTCCTCAGAAGAGTCACACCTCCGTCACCTGCGCATCGTGCTCGACCGCCTGCAACAAAACGGCCTTGTAGTCCGGTACGACAAGTGTACCTTTGGCGCCAACGAAGTGTCGTTCTTAGGGCACCGTATCACTCCTGAAGGAGTCCATCCCCTCCCTGAGAAGGTAGCAGCTGTTCAGAATTTCCCCACGCCCTCGACCGTCAAAGCTCTGCAGGAATTCTTGGGCATGATCAACTATTATCACCGTTTTCTGCCAGCCATTGCCGCCACTCTTGCTCCCCTCTACGCCTTCCTCAAGGGCAAGCCAAAGGACTTGAAGTGGGGTCCCCTTCAAGAAGCGGCCTTCTGCAATGCAAAGCAGGCCCTATCAACTGCTGCGGCTCTCACTTTTCCTATCCCACACGCCCCCCTCCTTCTCTCCACTGATGCAAGCGACGTCGCTATTGGTGCAGTACTCGAGCAGGTGGTCAAAGGCTCACCCCGCCCATTGGCCTTCTTCAGCAGAAAACTGTCCAAGGCAGAATCGGGTTATTCTACCTTCGATCGAGAATTGCTGGCGGTGCACTTGGCTGTCCGTCACTTTCGCCATTTCTTAGAAGGTACGCCCTTCGTCATTCGCACAGACCACATGCCTCTGGTGCACGCCTTCACTCGACATTCTGACGCCTGGTCCGCCCGTCAACGCCGAAATCTCTCCGCCGTGGCTGAATACAATTGCACCCTCCAATACGTCCCTGGGAAAATGAATCCCGTTGCCGATGCCCTGTCAAGAAACACGTTGGCTGCCATTCAACTGGGATTGGATTACAACGCCCTGGCTGAAGCCCAACGACAGGATCCAGAGTATCAAGCTTGTAGGACATCCTGCACGTCCCTCCGTTGGGAGGATTTTCCCCTCGGAAACTCCAACACCACCCTCCTTTGTGATGTCAGTACTGGTAGACCGCGACCTTGGATTCCTGCTCCCATGCGCCGACAGGTGTTTGATTTCATCCACGGCCTTTCACATCCCTCGTGCCGTTCTACTGCACAGCTGCTGAAGGCAAAGTTCATTTGGCACGGCATTTCTAAGGATGCTAAGAATTGGGTCCGTGCCTGTACTTCTTGCCAAACTTCCAAAGTACATTGACACACGGATTCAGGAGTGGGCACCTTTCCTCAACCTCAGCGTCGTTTCGCACACATTCACGTCGACGTTGTAGGCCCCCTACCCACATCACAAGGACATCGTTACCTGTTTACCGTCATCGACCGCTCCACTCGTTGGCCTGAAGCCATTCCCATGGAAACTGCAACGTCCGCCTCATGTACATCCGCCTTACTCTCTGGATGGATTTCAAGATTCGGTATCCCTGAGCATATTACTTTTGACAGGGGAACCACTTTCACCTCTCAATTATGGACGTCATTAGCGAATCTCCTGGGCATCACCCTACATCAGACAACGGCCTACAACCCCGCTGCCAATGGAATGGTTGAACGTTTTCATCGTACCCTCAAAGCAGCTTTGATGTCCCGCAGCAAGGATTGCAACTGGTTTACTCAGCTTCCCTGGGTCCTCCTTGGACTAAGGACCACTCCTAAAGACGCCCTCGACGTCTCGGCAGCCGAAATGGTGCATGGCGACCCGTTGGTCGTCCCTGCCGAGTTTTTTCCTTCTACAACCTCCTCCGACGATCTCCAGCGCATACGTCACGTCGTGGGAAAATTTACTCCATGCCGCCAGACTTACAAGCCCCCAGCAAAGCATCACATACCGACAGACTTGCACTCTGCAACGCACGCCTTCCTGCGCAACGACACCAGCAAGCCACCGTTAACGCCCCCTTACACGGGACCTTTCCTTGTGATCCGACGCAGTCCGAAAGCATTCCTACTAAACATTCGGTGCAAATAAGACTGGGTCTCCATTGATCATCTAAAACCTGCTTATCTTCTGCCAGATGACCCGCCTACAGTTCGCCTCTCTAGATCAGGGCGCCCTATTTAACATGTACAGTATGTCATTTTTAGGGGGGGGGAGCCATGTACCAACCGTGTGTCACACAATTGTACATAATTCCTATTGTATATATTATGCTTGTATCTGCGCTCTTCCCTCGCACTAAAAAGAACCTGAATGATCATGTCTCCGGTTTTCCTCTGAACTTTGTCTGTCTCTCGAACATGCCATGTCCTGTTGCCTTGCCGTTTTGTATATAAAGGAGAGTGTTCTATAATAATATAACTCAGTCGTTTCCAATCTGCCTTTGAGTTCACATCCTCTCTCGGCCCGTCACAATATGGTCACTACATGATTGATGACTACGTATGAAGTTTGTTGACGTCAACTCGGTTAACCCAAATCCTATGATAAACTGTCCTGTAGGCTGGCCAGAGATTCAAGTATCAGCTGATAAATATATAGTAATATTAAAATTCATTTCATTATTTTTATTTACTGGTGCACCCTGTGTTACAGACATTTTTCCAACCTGTCAGCAAGTATATGAGGTTATCATATGCATGGAATAGAGCCGATAGAACATAACTTATTCTTTTACTTGGATGTTCTAATATATCGTAAAAAGAGATATAATACTTATAAATGACTCTAAGGAAAACTAAATTAGTATGGTATGTCGTCACTCCTAATATAAATAATGCAATGAATCTCAATATCAATGCTCAATATAGGCCTATATTCTTAATATAGGCTCAGATAATACTGTAGATTTAATTTCATTACAATCTTTCAATGTAGTTATCTTGGATGCTTTGAGATAAACTCTGTAAAGCTCATATCAAGCATTATGACGTAGTTTGATAGACGTTTTTAAACACCGAAGTGGATTTTTCAACGACAATGTAGTCCATATTCCTTTTGCTCTTCCATAAAGTTTGGAGTACTTGAGAAAAACAATATAAACTAAGTGTTATTGTGGAAAATCATTGATTAAAGTTAATTATACACTTGCTTGAGTAGGTGACTCTATGTGTTTATGTGATATCTTTTTTCTGTTCTTAATTTGTTTTCTATCGAATATATTTGGTAAAATTTAATTATCAAAGCCTTTTTTTTTTACTAAAGCCAAAGAAATGTAACATAAATGTGCAGCCTGTTTGAATAATCAAGGAAAAATTGAAGATGAAACGGTTTATATCTGAGGAGGCAAAAGCTTAAAGGTGGGCGGAACGTTGCTACAGAATCAAGAAGTAGAGAAATAATAAAGGTAGTAATGAAAATGTGTTAGAAGTACAGGTGCTGAATCAGATTTGTTATGTGGTGAAAAGTTATAAAAGGCTCTAGGGGGAAGGTAAAAGTTTTTAATAGGCCAGTTGATAGGGGTTCTATGAGGAAATAATTCAGGGAAATCTGCAAAAAAAAAAAAACTTTGTCGGCTCCATAATAAGGCACCTGATAATGCAAATTTCTTACCAATCTACCACCCCGGATTTTATCGCTAATTCGTTTGGAACTCACTGTTGATACACAAAGTAATATTCTACATATTTTTTTTTCTTTTCTGTTATGCGCTGTGCAGTTTAGGTACCAGGGTTGTGAAAATGGTTGAAGTTTGTATTTCTTACTTCACATTTTATTATACTATTTCAAAAACTCTGTTATAAGGTTTTTTCCCCTTTAGTCTGGCTTAGGACAGACAGCGAATACTCAATCATAAGCAGAACGTGAAGTTATCAATCGTAGTCATTGCCCTACCAAATCTTCCTGCATAATCAGAAGTATTGGTTTCTTCGACAGTGTTATTTTCTCGATGTATAATGCATGGCAAACTATCTTGATTTTTTTCTTATATAGGAAACTCATGAAAGTTAGCCAGGTTTTTTTGTAAAATTATTTTAAGATTGCAGTCAGGTAGAGACCTGTTATTATATTCTATTCATATTTTTTCTGGTCCATAAATTTTTTCGCTCTCTGGCATTAGGAAGTTTTCTAATGTGGTATCAATAAAATTATTACAGTCATTGTCATCAATAATGATGTCAGCATTTAAGCACGGCAGCCCCCTCCATGAAATACATGACAGAACATTCTAGGCCTCCCTGTCTACAGTTGCAAGTAGTAGTCATGCAACACTTGAGGCATTTGCTTGATTAAATATTTAACGTCTCTAGAGGAGCAGTGTCTTTTTGTATAGTGGTTGGTACCTGTTCTTTTGCAGTCACATTACCAACTATTTCTGAACATGGTGATACGCATGTAAACAATGAAATTTAACCGCAACGTATGTTAGAGGTAAAGAAGCCAAATTATATTCGATTTTATTCATTGATTGGACAAAACACTGTTATCTTCAATCACGATGGGATTCATATTCCCCAGTCACATATAATATAACTGAAGAAAAAAAGCCTCACCTACTTCATGTCAACAGGATTTTGTATTTTTTCATGCTTTCCCAGTAGGATTGTAAATTTTAATTTTCCTTGTCTGAAAATGTCAGAGGTAGTACCGTCCTCACTAAATTCGTATTAGGAAATATGTTATTCATGATAACATTGTACAGCTTGGTTTCTGTATTTCCATTGTCTGGTTTTAAGAATTAGGTTTTTATCTCAAATCCACCCAGAACTGTAAGAATAAACAAGAGGTCAAGATTATGTCTCCTACTATTGCTTCTGATTAATCTTTGGTAAACTCTTCAATGACAGGATCAACAAACAGTGTGCCTGCATCTTCAGTTTTCTGTTTTACAGCAAAACTGTCAATGATCCATCTAGTTATGAGAATTGTAATAGGCCAGCTATTATATATCTCATTTGAGAAAAGTAAATTTTGTTGTGTTGTTGCTGGCATATTCATCAAACGTGATGTTTCTGGTAGTATTGATGATTGGAAAAAGACACTGAGCATATTTTGTGTTTTTTTCTGCATTCTCTTTCTTGATAGGACTATACATCAAATACAAAAATGGTTTTTCTTCTGTAGTGCTTATTTTTATATTCAGTGCACCTGTTTATAATTGATTAATATCTATTCAGAAATCATCCCTCAATAACATATAATATAACGCAAACAAGTTTTGTTTCACTAAAAGGTGCAAATACTTCAAACATCATAGAAATCTTGCATTTACACATGAAAAAGGGACATGGGGTATCGGGGCATTTCATAACCAAAGTTAAGTCTGCATAATATGTGTGAGTTCTTGCTGACATAAATTCTCCTAAATATAATCTCAAGCTCAACGGAGACGCAACTTCTCTATTTTTACTCCTGTCATGGTAGCTCCCTATCGACTAACCCTGTTCTTTCATTTAAACTTGACTTTGGGAAAGTTGCTGGCAATAATAGTTGACATGAGAAAACTCTAACATCATACGCTCATATGCTGATGGGCATTAGGCTATTAAAACTTGGAAATAGTGAGTGAGAAGTGAATCACTTTACAAAGTGCTGTAAGACTTTGTTTTCTTTTAAAAAGTAAGCGTTTTTAGACATCTGCAGTACATATTACTCTTTTGTACTGCAAGAAGCATTCCAATATTTCTCAATTCATAGGCATTCTAAGAACTTATTTGGTTAGATTTGAGTCCATTATTTCTCATTGACTGCATCAATAGTCATGCAACACCAGATCCAGGACCAATTTTTTTTTCTGACAGTCTTTTCATATATATATATATAATATATATATATATATATATATATATATATTAAACATAATCTTAAAAATTTCTTGGGTCTAATGCAATCCTTTGAGTCAAGTGTGCCTTGTTAAATACAACTGGACTGATTTTTCTACAAAACATTACCACTGGTATGAAAGTAGGTAGCATGATTTGAATTGCTTCTAGGTGTTGTATCCAGTTGCTTAAGCGCTGTACTTTTATTAACTGTTTTAATAGTATTAATATTTCCAAGTAATTATCAAAATAACGTACCTGTCTACGAATGTTCTAGTTGACGATTTATAGACTTTTTTCTATGACCTATTAGGTAAGCATATTTTACTTTTATCTCCTGACAAAATTGTTGGATTGATAAAATTGTGTGTTAAAGATTATAAATGTTTTTTTATCATTATTTGAAAGCATTGCCTGAAAAAAAACTAGGAATGGCAATGGTTAATCCCCTATCCCTAGAACTCTGTAAGTTTTACCTGGAATTTATCAGATTTAAACGGTTATCAGCCATTCTGCCTCAAAAGGATTCTTTGCTTTCGTAATGTTGACAATGTTATATATTTTTTTTTGTCCGGCCTCCATATGAGACTTATTTTTTTTTTGTGGGGGGGGGGAGGGGGAGTTATATGATTCAGCATATTTCATAAAAAAGATCTTTGTTAAAAAAGAAAATCACTGTAAATCCCCATTATTAGACGTTTTGGAGCATAGAAATGATAGAGACTTTGTTTTTTATATTTACAGGAACCCTCCTAACGTTGGTTCCCACATTCCCTAAAATTCAAATCATCAAAACCGTGTGAAAGCATTGTTTTTTTTTTTTCTTTTAAGGGCTTTATGGATTTGCAGGCTAGAATTTATAGACGCAGAATTTGGTAGAATGCATGACATAGGAACTAAATTGAAATATACTAAAGTTTTGAATATATTGCTTGTATCAAGGACTTATTGAAAATATTCAAGGTAAATATAGATTTTACACTTTCAGGGAAACTTAGGAATATATTAATATAATAATTCCTCAAAGTATAATAATGGCTGTATTTACAAAATTCCACGGGACTAGGTGTGACAAGGAATATTTGGGTCAGACTGGAAAACTGCTTGATAAAAAAACAAAAACATCATAAGCCAGGACAAATGTTTAGTGCTCTGTTTGTCCACATTAATGATTTTATCCTCTGCATTGACTGGTGAAACTTCTCGGAGATCGTATTTTGTAAAAACCTTATGAAAAAAATATTAGTAAATCTGCTTTTGTTAAATATATTGATAATAAAATTGTAAATCTTAGCTCTGGTCTTTTTAAACAAAACACGTATCTTCTTAATGAAATTCTGAAGTACATTATAAAAATTTATTTCTCTCTCTCTCTCTCTCTCTCTCTCTCTCTCTCTCTCTATATATATATATATATATATGATGTGTGTGTGTGTGTGTGTGTGTATGTGTGTGCATGTGTATGGATGTGTGTAAGTCTATCTATTGGTAATTATCGTCTCATTTTCACAAACTGCCTAAATGTCGCACATTATGTCTTATTTAAAGATTTAATAGAAATTCTAATTTTTAGGTAAATGCCGATTAAAATTACTTTGCATATTTCTATAATATTACTTTTTCTATCATACAAGCCAAAGGCTTTTTACAAAAGTAAATTTTCATAGCTCACGAAACAAATCTCCTAACTACATTATTGAAAAATCCAAGAAATGTACATTGGAAATTAAAATCTGCCTTATGTTATTCAGCATAAAACTTTCCCTTTTCACCAACAAATGATTACAAAATGTTCGTGTTGGTGGTCTCTCTAACACCCAAAAATAAGATTGATAAAGGTTTTTACTTAATGTGTTGATGGGTGAAGCAAAATAAAATTCATAAAGGAAAAGAGACGGGAAATCATTAGAAATTTTAACTGCCTAGGGAATTTATTAATTTTGAATTTTTTATTTTTTACTATTTTTTTTTCTTTATTCTATACAAAGTACCCTTCATATGGGCAGGCTTTTCATAAATGATATCGTATGAAAATTAAAGTTAGATTAGAGCTGAAGTATATATTTTTTTAGATTAAGCTTTTCAATCAAATAGCATATTTGGTAAAATAATCGTTCTGAGTGGCTTGAGAGGGGGAGAATTTATGTTTCTGTATTGCTGTTTTCTAATGGCACCAGGAATTTTAATTTCATTCGACACACACAGATCTTAGCCTTTGGTTGGCCAGGATTTCTCATTTGGGTGGCGACATTCCCTCTTTTATCGTAGAAGGATACTTTTATCATAAATGTCCAGGGAGGGTAAGGCGTGTCATCCATGAAGTCATATCAGGGCTGTCCTTTCCTTGAAAACAGATGAAAAAGTCTTCACCAACGCCAGGTGTTATCTCAGCAAAAGCTTTCTCTCTATTTTTCTTCGGTACTCAAATATCTAGAAGTTAATAAGGAATAGAGAGGATATTGCAAGCACAGAGTTTATACAATCAACATCACTTGGCCTACTTACCCAATGTACAGAAAGATATTATTGTGACATTATTGTGTTCTTGTTTGCTGAGGTGACCCTCCTGTTACAGTAAACCTCAGCAACTAACGGACAAGTTTCTAAGAATTATTCATATTCTGGTCCTTATATTATATTTCCTCTCTCTTCACAGTTCCTACGCTCACCTATTACATATGTGGCTGCTCCCTTCCCCAAAACCATAAAGATTATGTGATCATTCTAACCTCTTCTACCTATACACATTCCCTTTTGCATGATATTCCGGAGGGGATGATCTTTATCATTCCTGGAGACAACTTTCCTAGATTTTTCACGCTAGCCAATTTAACTTAGTATAGTTTCTCGCGTAACGCTACGGGTAGATTACCTGATATTTTTTTCCAGACTTGGGCTCTTTTGATAAAAAACAATAGGCCCCAAATAATATCTATGTTACTTCCTCCTTAGAAAATAGGTTTCTGTTCATCTATTTCAAAATGGGAAAAGAATACAGATTGCTTTGGAAAATTTTTCTTTAACTACAAAAAGTCAGTTTCATTTTTAATCCAAATGAAAGTAAAGTGGTGAGGGGTAGAATCTTAAAAAACCAACATAGTACCTGTCAGCATCAGAAGAAGTAAAGGTTGGGTACCAGCAATTTCCTGTTAGTTAGAGGGACTGGGGTTAGGAGCAGAGTATTCTTAGCTAGAGGAATATAAGGCGGGGTGCAGAGGAAAGGGTCATAATTCTAGTAGTGTTGGAGATTAATAACAAGGAGACGAAAAATTTTTAGTTTCAGAGAAAGACATTGGCTTAGAGAGTGTGTTGGATTTATTTAGGAGTGATATATTAAAAAAAAAAATGGGAACGTTAGTTGAATTCTGGTCAGCATTATTTTGTCATCTTTATTAGGCAGTAAAAGATGTCACAAATCTATCAAACGTTTGTCGTCTGTTGCTTGTTTACTGAAGTCTTCACCCATCAGTAATGTTGTCCTTGTGTGTTAAACTAATGGTGAGAAAGGGGTATATATATATATATATATATATATAAATATATATATATGTATATATATATATATATATATATATATATATATATATATATATATAATATATATTTATATATATATATATATATATATATAAGCTAGAACTCGCTATCATGAAACAGGGATATGGAGAACGATCAACTGGAGTCGAACTGGGAGGAGTGACGGATAGGGATATTATTCTTTATAATATGTTGATGGTGGGTTTAAATTACCTTTGAAGACGTAGGGACTCAGGAATTGGGAAAAGGTGCCTATGTTTAGCAACCTGATAAGGAGTGAGCAGAAGATCTTGGACCATATTCTTTTGGAGTTTACTGGTTTCCAGACAGTAAAAGACGTATTGCTTCAATGTTATATTAGTTTAACACTGCCGGTAATTACATTATTTATCCTCAACATTTATGATCTGTCAGGAGCAGATAGAGCACAAACGTTGTATTTGGATAGTGTGTGTCAACTACCTAGGTGTATCTTTGGGAAGGTCTCGTGCTTTTATGTTTTTTTTTTTTGTCGATGTACAAAGACAATGAGTGAAGACTGGAACGTCTGCTGTATTTACGTGAATATGCACATACCATACTTGGGTATGTTGGCTGTAGATAACTCTAGTTTATTGTATATTAGTAGTCTGCTGCTTACGTAGGTCAGTCTTGATGACTGACCTACGTAAGCAGCAGTCGGTAATGTGTATATTAATCATTAATAATGGGATATTTGAAAAATAGCAGATTAATTCTTACGCACATATCAAAGCAAAGCTAAGGTAAGATTGTATATTAAATGCATGTACAGTGTATGATGACAATTTGCAGAACATATATAGTTTACCAAATTCCAAGAATATACATTCAGATTGCTTAATATAGGTTAGGGCCATATCAAGATGATCTATTTTACTAATATAAGTAAAGGCATGTATCTCTAGAAACAAATATCATAATACACCATTGCCGAAAAAAAACAAATTGTCTTTCCTGAACCTATATATTTGAAGTATTAGTAAATACCCATATATTATTAGACCACCCACCGATTAACTTTTCCTCTCCTTCTAGTTTAATCCTAAGCACAAGTCCTATTTCGGATGTGCTATATTCTATCTTTCACATACTCTGTAAGTTATATCTGCATTTTTATATATATACATATAATACGCAGTCTAACCTTAATTTACTTTTTTTATATTTTGTTTATTCTAATGTCAACATATACAGCTGGTGTGTAATAACAACAATGATTATTGTACATGCTTATAAGGATATAAAAGGACAATCAGTGCACAAGTATATACAAAATTACTTGTTTTCTACTGATTAATTTGAATCAGTAACAACATTCGAGGCCGCTGAAATACGGATCCAAGTCCTGTAGGGTGTCTGTCCTTAGTTAGTAAATTAGTTGGGCGTGTTTGCAGTAGATGGTGTTGATCAGGCCCTAGGTAACACGGAGGTTTATAAGTTCTTCTCTTATCTTTATTGTCTTTGGATGAAGCAATGTATTTTTTTTTAGTACTACAGTCGGTAGTTGTGTGCTGAAAATCAATTTCATCTTTTCTTTTATATTTCATAGAAAACGAATTTTAACGTCGTAAAAAGTTGGACCGCTACTCACCAATATTATAATTGATTTATTATCGGGTTCGTAATATACTATAGTTAGATATTGAAATTTAATGATATTATGATTCTGGAGGAGTGATTACTATTTATAGATTAACGGAAACCATCGCGAATTCCCCCCCCCCCCCCCGCCCCCCAAGGAAAAAAAATCAACAGAAACCATCGTGTGCCAAAAAAAAAATGAAAAAAAAAATATATATATATCAATACCTGAATAGATGTTATAAAGTTCTCTATAAAGAAATACCTAAAAATAAAGAAACAATAATACGCCATGTATTATTTGGATTTTTTTTTTTTACTTATTTTCTGAATTAAACCCTTTCTCAAACGTGCTTATTATGAATTTACATTTCAGCTTAGTGGTAACCGTTTGATATTCGAGATATTTTTATTAATTCGATAAAAAAAAGAAATATATGCGTTCTAATAAAATGTCATGAATTTGTTCCCTAGTGATAAAAAAATATTTTTTTTACTGGCATATCAAGTTAGTCTTGTGCATATTTCAATTGTTTACAACAAAATATATAACAACAATGAAACGGGCAGAAACCAGTGTATACTCTTTTCCTGTTGAACCAAAATACTATATTTAAAAGTATTTATGCATTGTAGTAGAGATATTAAATATCAATCAAGTGCTTACACACCAAAAGGGTCATTAGTGCAGAGATCTCCAACGTTGTTTCTCGCCTCTGGAAAAAGAACAGCAATTATCTACATGCGACCACATGAACGTCTAAACTCTTCGGCCTATTTCATGACTGCATTCCAATTAAAGTGTTAATCTTCTATTCCAAATGTTTTACCTATATATATCTTTTTATTCTTCTTTGAAAAATATTGTTTTTTTTTCTATTCTCTGTAAAAAAAAAAAAAAAAAAAAAGTTTTCCTCCCCAAAACAATGCCGCTCTACTCCATAGACCAATAGCCGAAACACGCACAGTAAATCCATTTGGATAATCTTACCATCAATCTTACCTCCGCCCCTATCTTCACTTTTAGATATGTAATAATAAAATGGGATATATGAATTGATGGAACACTTGAATATAGTAAGCAATGTTGATAAAATTTCAAAATAAGAAAAGTCATTTGACATTATTATAAACTCAATAGTCCGCCGCTCTCTCTCTCTCTCTCTCTCTCTCTCTCTCTCTCTCTCTCGTAAATTCTGTCTATGAAAATCATATCATTTTACCAAAAGATCAAAACACTTTCGACTACTCATAACATTTGAACAACAGCATCACGAAAAGTGGCAATGGTGATTACCTTGAACCACTTAATTTCTCTTGAATCTTTCACAGGCAAAACTTTTACGTGGACCAATAAAAGCTGTCGTTAGTAGGGTAGCACTAATGGCTTTGCAGGTTATGTCAGGAATTCTGATAAATCCTCAAAGAGAAAATGGAGAATTCTGTAACACTGGCTGCGAACCCGGTTGCTGATGTTTTCTGGCGTAGAAACATTTTGGAAAATGGACTGAAAATGACGTTGAGTGCTTCGGTATTTCTTATATCTATTTCCTTTTCTTAGGAGTTATAGATGCTAAAGGGGTGTGTGTGTGTGTGTGTGTGTTTGAGTGTGTGGGTGTTTGTGTGATAAATCAAAATTGAAAACCGAAAACAGAGAATTATATAAAATTTGAGGTATGGACCAATGATATTTCCATATTTATTATAGGATATGTTTATTATTTATCTTCAATATGAATACCATATTTTTTTATGTATTTTAAATCAACCTGTATCACGCACCATTCTGACTACAACAAACTTCCTGGTCATCCAGAAATCATGCAGTTTTAAGACCTTACTGGCGATTACAGTACAGTATGATTAGATGGTCGTCGATATCAATAAAGTTAATTTGCTTCTCTGATTAAGTTATGATTATCGAATCATGCACATATTGAAACATTGATAAGAAAAGCTTTATTTACTTACAGATTTCTGCATATTAGAGCGATATCATAAATTCCCGTAAATGGGATTGAAAATAACTGATCAATGAAATTTAAAAATTACCTCGTGAATCAAGGAGTAGGAGTTCATTATGCTATATACCTACTATCACACACATACACAAACACACAACCACACGCACACACTCACTCACACACATACAAACACGAACACATGTACTGTATATATATATATATATATATATATATAATTTATATATATATATATATATATATAATTTATATATATATATATATATATAATTTATATATATATATAATTTTCATATATATATTATATATATATGTGTGTGTATTTAGGTATACCTTTATATAAATATTTATATATATATATATATATATATACACCAACACACACCACACACACACACACACATATACATATATACTGTAAATATATAAATATATATATATATATATATATATATATGAATATTTATTTATATATATATATATATATATATATATGTATATATATACATATATATAATTTATATATATATATATATATATATAATTTATATATATATAATTTATATATATATATATATATATATATGGATAAATATCAACACAACATCGTGTTCAAATAGAAATAAACTTCTACCCCATACTTGGGATCGAACGCTAGCCCCTTCTAATGAAAGGCCAGGTCGAAACCAACCATTGCCACGAGAGCCCATAAAAGGAAATCTGAACCTGACACTAATCTAGATGTCCGAGGATTTACCTGGTGAGACATCAGTCTCTTTACCAGCGAGTTTTACCAGATTTCCCCGGGCCACCACGTGACACAATTGGTAGTAATTCATTCAAATTACCCCTAATGAGTCAATATGGATAAATATCAACACAACATCGTGTTCAAATAGAAATAAACTTCTACCCCATACTTGGGATCGAACGCTAGCCCCTTCTAATGAAAGGCCAGGTCGAAACCAACCATGCCACGAGAGCCCATAAAAGGAAATCTGAACCTGACACTAATCTAGATGTCCGAGGATTTACCTGGTGAGACATCAGTCTCTTTACCAGCGAGTTTTACCAGATTTCCCCGGGCCACCACGTGACACAATTGGTAGTAATTCATTCAAATTACCCCTAATGAGTCAATATGGATAAATATCAACACAACATCGTGTTCAAATAGAAATAAACTTCTACCCCATACTTGGGATCGAACGCTAGCCCCTTCTAATGAAAGGCCAGGTATGTATGTATTTAGGTATACCTTTATATAAATATTATATATATATATATATATATATACACCAACACACACACCACACACACACACACACATATATATATATATATATATACTGTAAATATATATATATATATATATATATTCATATATATATGTGTATATATATATATATATACCTATATATATATATATATATGTATACCTGTATGTATATATATATATATATATATACACCTGTATATATATATATATATATACATATATATGTATGTATGTATATATGTATCCTTTATATAAATATTTATATATATATATATATATATACGCATATATATATATATATATATACATACACATATATATATATATATATATATACATATATATATTTATATATATATATATATGTATGTATATATATATATATATACACACACCAACACACACACACACATATATATATATATATATACTGTAAATATATAAAAATATATATATATATATGAATGTTTATATATATGTATATATATATATATATATATACAATACTTTACATAGTTTTTTCTCGAAATGCCAAATCGTTTGTGATTGCATATCTAAAAGTGAAAATAAGGGAGGAGGTAAGACTGGTGGTAAGATTATCAAAGTTAATTACTGTGTGCGTAGAACTGCATCGTTTTGGGGAGGAAAACTTAATTTTCTTTTTCTTTTACGGATAATAGAAAAAGAACGAGATTGTAAAAAGGAGAATAAAAAATAAATATTTGTAAAACATTTGGAATAAATGATTAACATTCTAATTGGATTGCAGTCATCAAATAGGCCGAAGAGTTTAGACGTTCATGTGGTCGCATGTCGATAATTGCTTTTCTTTTTCAAGAGGCGAGAAAACAACGTTGGAGATTTCGGCACTAATAGTGGGGCAGATTGGCTCAATTTTTCATAAGAATGTTTCACTTGATGATACAAGCACCAAATTTGGCACAAATGACGTTCAGGACCTACTTTTCAAGAAAAGTACGATATCCAGCGGAAAATCCAAGATGGCTGCCACTTTTCAAAATGGCCGCCATGGAGAACTCCAATCAGCGCTATTTGCTAAGTGGAACTCCAATACACATTACTTCTAAATGTTCTGAACAATAATCTGGATGTATTTTACCAAATTGAAGTTATTTGTATGTTTTGAATTCAAATAAGGCCACCCTTTTTCAAGATGGCGGCTGTTAAATGGCTGCAAATATGTTTTTTTAACCAAATCTGTCATTATAAGCTATGTTGTCAAAACTTAGAGGTCCGTGGTTATGTATTTCATTGATGTAATCAAATGCTATATATGTTTGTATTGCTTTCATGAGAGTGATGTCAAAGCACGACAAGGGCACACTGGTAACATCTACTGTGAAACTCAGCATGGGGCTCAACGCTGGCTTGTAGTGTACTAATTGTGGTTGCAGTTATTACTAATTTTTGCAGCCCGAACTAACTTTACAGTTGTATACTTTATTTTTTCAAATGCTATCTAATTAGCCCCATATGCATCTTAACTAGAAAATGTAGTTAGTTGTAGTGTAGTTCTTAGATAGCCGCACCTGAATTGACTGGCTATGCCAGCGCGGGAGAGCCAAGCCAAGGGTGACGGGGCTTCAGTCACCCGGAAGGCGTACACACCGCACGGGATCTAAACGGCGTTGGATGAACAATCGGGCTAGGTATAGGGCACCAGGAGCCTGAACCTAGTTGGATCCCATACATCAATGTGCTTAGAAGTTTTGTACAGTTGAGCGGTAAAAGGATAGCCCCGCGGCCTTTAACTGTATACGCAAGATGTCTGCGAACTACTCATTGAGTAGTGGAGCCAAAAATGACTGGGGAAAGTGTTGTCTATGTCAGACAGACACGAAAAAAGAGCTTAAGTCTTCTCCAACACGTTATGCCAGTAGCTCTGATGGCTATCCCATGATAGCCGTGAACATACCTAAATTTCAGGCAATCAACCTATTGCCAATCAAGCTAGATCCATCTCGTCTGGATGATGGAGATGGCATTGAGGATACACTGAGGTGAAACAATGCAAAGTATCACAAAAACTGTAGCCAGATGTTCAACAACAGCAAACTTGAACGTGCCACTAAGAGAGCTGCTGAAATTGAGAACAACCCTGACAAATGAAAATAAAAAATGCGAAGAATTAGCATGGAAATGGAACAGTGCTTCCTATGTGACAAGAAGGAACCAGTGTCAGAGCTGCGACAAGCCATGACCATGCAGCTGAACGAGAGGCTCAACGAGTGGGCTCGTAATCTCAATGATGGCAAACTTCTAGCAATACTGAGTGGCAGAGATGTAGTGGCCTTGGAACTTAAATACCATTATTCTTGTCTAACCGCTCTGTATAACAGAGAAAGGGCACACATTGCTCAAAAAAACAAAGAAGCACTTAAGTCTTGCCAAGAAAAGGATATCTTTCCCTTGGTGTTCTCTGAACTCCTGACCTACGTTATGGAGGAAAGATACAGCACTGATGAGCCAGTAGTATTCCGACTTGCTGAGCTAGTAGGTCTCTACAAAGAGAGACTTCAGCAGTTTGGGACAGACATGCCTGATGTCAACTCGACCAGACTAAGAGAAAGGCTGTTATCCAAGATACCTGAACTAGTAGCCTACAAGAAAGGGCGAGACATGCTTTTAGCATTTGAAAGAGACGTTGGTCCAGTCTTGTCAGAAGCCTCCTCATACACTGATGCGATAGTTCTTGATAAAGCCGCCAAGATACTGCAAAGACACATGGTAGAGCATAGGTGTAAGTTTGAAGGCAGTCTTCATGAGAATTCAGTGTATGAGTTCCTTGCCTTCAGCCTTGCTTTATTCGTCTGTATGATCAAGCATGGGGCGGACATAAAATCACAGCTCAGGTTTGGGGCGACTACAACTGAGCAATGGCTCAACTCCTTCAATACAATTGCTTTACCAAGTACACAGAAGGTGCTACCACACAACGGCATTCTAGAGAAAGAGAGACTCCACTTCCAGTGTACATTGGGATGTCTGTTCAGGCTAAGACCAGAAAGAGAGATCTTGTGGAAATGTTTCACGACCATGGTCTTAGTATCCATATGATCGAGTGCTTGCAATATCAGCCCAGCTTGGAGAAGCAGTTATAAGTAGATATGTTAAGGAAGGTGTGGTTTGCCCTCTCAAGCTGAGGAAAGGCCTATTCTGTACGAGTGCTATGGACAACATAAAGCACAACCCATCATCTACCACTGCGACATCATCATTTCGTGGAACCAGCATCTTGATCTTTCAACATACAATACCAGATGATCAAGGAGAAGTTCGAGAACCAGTTCTTATCAAGAATAGCAATTTGGGGAAAGTCCCAGAACTTCCCGACTCCTACACAAATGTCCATCCCGCTTTCTTTGCCCCAAAAAATCCATATCCTCCCAAGAGCAATGTTACATACACATCCCTGCCAAGTCTCCTCCTAACAGATGAATTTGAATGGCTGCAGAAGGTGAGTCTCACACAGGAAGTAGGCGATGGGGTCAATATCACTTAGTCAGCCCATCACGCAGAGAAGAAGCGAGGTCTTGAATTTGATGTTAGCATAATCTCACTCTTACATCTTCTACGTGATGAGGCCCATTCTGTTGCCACAGTGAGACATTGTATGGACTAAGTCAAGACACTATTGCTCACCTTAATCCAAACCAGGTTCCTGTGATAAATGCAGACCAGCCAATCTATGCTCTTGCCAAACAAATCCAATGGCACTAGCCTGACTGGTATGGCGAGGACAGTTTTGTGAAAATGTTTGGTGTAGTCCACACAAAGATGGCTGCATTTAGGTCACTTGGGACCCTGCTCCAGAATAGCGGATGGACAGGTGCTCTCACAGAGGCTAGGGTGGCTTCTTCTGGAACTACAGACTCATTTCTTTCTGCATCCAGTGTCACTTAAACACGCCACATGCACGAGGTCACTGCATGCTCTCTCTACATGCTCAGAAAGGAAGCATACAACTACCACTGAAGAGAACGAAGTCTTGGATTTTGACGACTGGTGTGAGACACGGAGGAAATTGAAACCCCAGTTTTAGTTCTGGGAGCTTATCCTGTCAATGGAGTTAGCTGTGTTCTCATTGGTCAGGTCTTTCAGAGAGGCTAACATCACATTGTACTGCGAAGCACTACCTGCTCTTATGCCCTTCTTCTTCGAAAATAACAATGTGAACTATGCTAGATGGCTCCCCGTTCACCTCAGAGACATGGTCTCCTTGGAAGACCCTCATCCTGCAGTGTTCCATGAATTCCAACTTGGCAAGTTTGTGGTCCACAACACTCACAGGGAGTTTTCTGGCTTAGCCATCGACCAAGCTCATGAACAGGCTAATGCAATGGTCAAAGGTGATGGTGGTGCCATTGGCATTACTGAGGATCCATCTGCACTGAGACGATGGAGTGTGTCTGGACCAGAGGTTAGCGAGCTGGTCAACCAATATGAGTTGGCTTCCTAGGCCAAAGCTGGGAATGAGGATAACAGACATCATGAGAAGACCATCAAGTCTCAGAAGTCATTCATTGACAGGGTCAAGATATTGAGTGGTGCATTGAAGAACCTTGGCAATCTTTTCCTGGAGGAGTCCAAGGACCTTTTTTCACTAGACACAAAGATCATTGCACCTCCCAGGGCTGCAGAGCTTGTTCGTAGTCACTTTGAGAAAGGCGAAGCAGCCTTTAAAGACTTCTTCAATGGTGTAGGTGATGAGGTTTCCTTCTACAAGCCCATCAAAAAGAACAAAACTGACTTCTTATACCAACAAGTAGCCGTAGCTTCCAGTGACAAGAAGAAGCATGTACTGAAAAATGACTGCAACATGTTATCACAGCTGTTCATATCATGCTAAGCACGAGAGTGTGATCTTTCAGAATTCTTTTCGTGCAGCACTGAGTGACATAGGGAATCTCTATCCTGGAAAGAACTCTGACCTTGACGGCATTCTGGAAGATATCATTTTTGTTCCTGAAACTCAGCCTGACTGTGACACTATCATAATTGATGGTTCTGCTCTTGTCCACTCGCTGTCTCCAAAAACATCAAAGACCTTTGAAGAATATGCTGTTCGTGACGTAGTGCCTAAGATCCAAAAGTATTCATTGAAGTATGAGCGAACGGATATCATTTTTTATGTATACAATACATCAAGCCTCAAGGCTGAAATGAGGTCAAAGCGTGGCAAAGGAACTCGGCACAGAGTGACAGACAAAACCAAGCTACTGCCCATCTGGTCGAGCTTCCTCAGAAACAGTGAGAGTAAGACTGAGCTATTTGACTACCTAGCAGACAAGATTGTGTCCATGTGTCCCAACAATGTTGTAGTTGTGACCAAGGGTGAACAGGCATTGTCAAACAAGACCATCAATCTTGAAGGCCTAAGTCCTTGTAACCATGAAGAAGCTGACTCCAGGATATTCACACATGCTCTTCATGCGGTCAAGCATCAGAAAAAGTCTGTATTGTTCAAAGCATGTGACACATATATTCTGGTGAGCGCAGTCAGTGTGTTTGCAACTCTTCAGGATGCAGGTCTACAGATTCTGTGGGTTGAATTTGGTCAGGGTCAGGCCATCAGATGGTTTCCTGTTCATGATCTGGTAAACAGTCTTGGTCCAGAGAAAGCTATTGGTATGTGCTTCTTTCATGCCTTCACTGGCTGTGATATGGTGTCAGCCTTTCGAGGTAGAGGCAAGAAAACGGCATGGCAAACATGGGCTGTTTGCCTTGAAGTGAGCCCAGTCTTGAAGAAGGTCAGCCAATATCCACCTACCATAAAGGATGCCGACCTCAAAATCCTTGAAAAGTTTGTTGTCCCCATGTACGATAAGCACAGCAAGCACGGCCAAGGTTGATGAGGCAAGACTGCACTTGTTCGCTCGAAAGCAGAGATCTTACGATTCTATTCCACCAACAAGTGCATCTCTCACTCAGCATGTTAGACGTTCTGCCTTCCAGGCAGCTTGTATATAAGGCCAGACAACAGTGTGAAATGCAGCCTGAAAGTCCTGCCAACTGGGGCTGGCATAAGAATGGTGAAGGCTGGGCAGTTCTGTGGTCAACACTCCCACCCATTGCTCAGTCGTGCCAGCAGCTGACAAAATGTCGCTGCACAGGTCAATGTCGGGGACCATGCAAATGCTACCGCTACACACTAAAGTGCACACAACTGTGTTCCTGAAAATGCAAGGAATAAAAGGACTGGTCAAGGGTGAATTCAAGAAAGCCAATTAAGTCTGTACTGCCTAGCTGAATTAAATGAGAGTTAGCATATGATATCACATCAGTAATTTTACCCGAGTAGTTTTTTGTCAGAAAATTGTCATCATATCATCACAGTATTAGAAAAATATAATATTGGGATTGCAGAATTGGACTATCTGTATCTAGAAACATATATTTGCATGAATAGATCATAAAAATAGCATCATGACATTATCATTTATGCTAAATTCTACTCTACACCTATGTCAGAGGCATCCATCTTGAGAAATGGTGGCCATTTAGGTTCTGAGGTAGGAGGTCGTACTTTTTTGCAAAAGTAGGCCCTGCTGCAAAATCGTGCCAAATTTGGTGCTTGTATCACCAAGTGAAAGATTGTTTCAGTAATCTGCCCCACTATAATGACCTTTTTAGTGTGTAAGCACTTGTCTGACATTTAATATCTCTACTACAATGCATGAATACTTTTGAATATAGAATTTTGGTTCAATAGCAAAAGAGTATACACTGGTTTCTACCACAGTTTCATTGTTGTTATTTATTTAGTTGTAAACAATTGAAATAGGCACGACACTAACCCGATATGCCGGTAAAAACAGTTATTTATTTTTACCACCAGGGAACAAATTCATGACATTTTATTAGAACGGATATAATTTTTTTTTTATATCTAATTAATAAAAATATCATCTTGAATATCAAATGGTTAACACTAAGCTGAAATGTATATTCATAAAAAACTTTTGAAAAAAATAGTGAAATTCAGAAAATAATTTTTTAAAAATCCATGTTAAATATGACGTATAAATATTTTCTATTCTTCAGTTTTTCTTTATAGAGAACATTATATCGTCCGTTCATTTACTGTTTTATTTTTTTTTTTTTTTTGGTCAAGTGATATGAAAATTATCAGTAACAACACTGGGAAGTAGGGAACCCGCTTTTTTCAATGTTGAAATTCAGTTTCTATGAAAAGTCAAGAAAGAGATGTCCACTTTTTTTGGCACCAAGCTACCGACTGTAGTTAAAAAAATACACCTTGCTTCTTCCAGAACAGCTACAAGGTATTTCTAACAAAGCCAATAAAGTTAGACCAGAACTTATAACACTCTGTGCTACCTATGACCTGATCAGCACCACCTATTATTATAAACATGCGCAACTAATTTACTATCTATAGACACCCTACTGGACTTGGATCCGTCATTTGATGGGCTCGCATGTTATTATTAATTTGCTCCTATTAATTCTGCAATTTTTCATATAGTTATATTAATTCATATTAATCAGTAGAAAACCTGTAATTTCGTTTATACTTATGAACTGATTGTCCTTTTATTTTCTCATAAGCATATACAATAATCATTGGTGTTATTACACACCAGCTGTATATGTTGACATTAGAATAAACAAAATGTACAAAAGGTAGAGCCTTGTAAAGCTCCACTTGTAGCTCTTCAGGGGTCTTACAAACAACCCATAAATCAAGACCTTCCGATATGCTCCAAAACCAATCCCTGGAGGTTTGCGGAGCTGATGCCTATTTTAAATGGCCAATTCTACATCTCGGAGAAGATGGGTGCTTTTCCTTTGGACAAAATCCAGTTTTGGCTAAGCTTTGACGCTTTCCCTAACTGTTTCGTTAGATTGAAGGATGAACCAAGGTCAAGAAAAGGAATGGATTCAAAGAAGGTTATAACTCTCGACCATGATAAATCACAGGCTATCCTATCAAGTAGCAGAGAAAAGGTGGGTTACTCGGTGTCGAAGGTATTCACACCAGGTAACAGGCACTCTTTCTTCTTGCTCTTGCTTCAATTTCATTCCCCTTTACAGAGAAGGCATTTAAATATGTCTGCGAGGTAGTCCAGGCAGGTGAACCGTTTCCTACACTTAAGGAGTGCGAGCCTCTGTCACTAGCCTTTCCCAGAAAGGAGAAGAACTGGAAGGAAGCCCAATTAACCTTTTCAATAGGAAGACTTGAGTTGGATGTTGCCAGTCGACAATTTAAGGAAAATCTCCCTAAATTATCTGAGTTTCTCTTACATGATGAACAAGAGACAAAGGAGACACTTGCAGCCTCCTTATCTCTACAAAACTACATAGAGTTCTGTTCAGCTCATCAAGATACCCCATACATGCTCAAGGTCTTCGCTAAAATACATATGGCTACCTTGGTAAAAGACCTTTATGCCTTTATAAAGGCTACATATACATGTGGGGAGTTTTTATTCGCTAACGCGACAGCGAAACACGAAACAAGGAAGTTAATATCTTCCAACATCTGGGGTAAAGACCTCTTTCCAGACGAGGTAGTCTGGAAAGTGATTAAGAACGCCACCAAGGAGAAAGTAGGACTTCTCCAAAAGTGGGGCATCCTTTAAAAAAAAAAAAAAACTTCCAAGGTTGTAGGTCCCCAACCTAAGAGAAAGATGAAAAGGTCTGGAAATTCATTTTGAGGTGTCCAACAACATCCCATAGTTGTAGTGACCTCGCTGCCACAGGCAGGTGGTCGAAAATATAGTCCTACTAATCAGTCAAAGCATAGAAATGCTTCTAGTAGAAGGGAGGTTCCTTTAGGATCGCTGGACCTTCGATCCTTTTGTCCATGGCCTAATCAAGATGGGACTAAGATGTCTCTACCACCATTACCTCAACTCCTCCTATAATCCAAAACCCTCCTGGAGGAGTTTACCTGAGAGCTCTAGAGCATACAGGTGGTAAGGAAACTATAGTCCACCGAATTCCAGGGAAGGCCATTGTGTGTCTACGAGAAGGACTCAAGAAAACTCAGAGTCATTCTGGACTTGTCACCACTCAACAAGTCCAAATAAAACATCAAGTTCAGAAAGTTTATCCTTCTGAACATTAGGACCCTGTTTCAAAAAAGGGTGCCTGTATCTTACCAGACCTTAAAGTCGTCTATTGGTAACTTCTAGTCAATCACCCTCTCCCCTCCTATCTAGGAGTCAAGTTATACAAAGTAACGTATTTCCTAGGAAAGATACCTGTCAGACTAGACACAGTCCTAGATATCTTCATAAAATTGGTAGCCACAGTCACGCAATAATTAAGCCTAGGAAAGGTTCAGGCAACAATATTCCTGGACAAGAGGCAGGGGTGGGCAGCACCCAAGGTGTCTGGTCGATGAACATCCAAGGAAATGATCCGGTCCCTGGAACATCTCAGATGGAAGATAAGCTTCAAGAAGTCTCGATTCTCTCCAGATCAAGGGTTTCAATTACGAAAAAGCCATTGAAGCCTGTGGTCACACCAACTCTCCTTTCTTATGGCAATGTAAAAGGAGATGGTAAGGTCGGTCAAGAGACTCTGGTAATCAGTCAGATTCCCAAAACTCGAACAGGGAGGAGCTCTGATCTCTCTCCAGTTCGCAGTAGAGACAGACCCAGTGCTAAGACCACTGCGGCAAGATGCGTTGAGAGTCTGGAGAAAACCAGCATCAAACGCTCGAAGAGATCTAAAAAGACCGATATCGGTCCTTCTTTAATCGCTTCCCTAACAAAGGTCAAAGCCCGAAAGTCCCAAGACCATGTTGGTCCTGTCTTGAGTGGGGAAACTCTCTCCACGCAGATCAGATTGTCTACGGCTGATCTGGGACTCCAAAGCGATAACGGGACGCTGCAATCGACGATGCTAGAGAACGTCTCATACAGTCTAGGTGTTGTTAACCGTCCCTTACCTAAAGGGATATCACCTGTCAGCAGTTCATATACAACTGATCCGCAATTTGACAGTGGATACTTTACTCGGGCTCAAGCCGATTGTGTTAGAATAGTCAATGGACGAAGACCTACTCTCTCTCAGATGGGAACAAGTCCCCGAACTGCAGTCTGACCTCTTCATTACGAGCGTCGTCAAGGAACTACCTTGATACGTAGCCCCATACGAGGATCCTCTAATAAAAATGACAGACATCATGTCTCTGAAATGGAAGGGATAGACTTAGGATTTCCAGTTCATCCCATCCAATCACCTGCTGAGAGTCCTCAACATGCTGAGATCTTTCCAGGGAGGAGTAGCTCTGTTGGCTCCCAGGTAGCCCAAGAGCAATCTGTCCTCTTTGAGGAAGGAACGGAGGCTCAGGCTGTCCCTAGTTCTGAGACCAGGACTACTTCAGAAGGTTCAGAGATTAATTGCCTTCGATTTATCACAGAGAACCCGAACCCTTCATTGCATGATTTTCTTGCCTTAGCGGTTAGGAAAAGGTTTGGGATATCAAAAGGAAATAT
This sequence comes from Palaemon carinicauda, assembly GCF_036898095.1. Classification (NCBI taxonomy): domain Eukaryota; kingdom Metazoa; phylum Arthropoda; class Malacostraca; order Decapoda; family Palaemonidae; genus Palaemon; species Palaemon carinicauda. The sequence continues at coordinate 29,049,414 of NC_090741.1, read as the reverse complement.
AGAATTCTTAGAATTCTAAGTCAACTAGAAGAGAATATGAGTCATCATGGAAAAAGTGGGTTGCTTTCGTAAAAGCAAAAGGACCAAAAGAGATTTCAATGAACTTCTGTATGTCCTTCTTTATCCATCTTCATAAACAAGATTTGGCGGCCAACACGATAACTATGTGCAAGTCAGCCTTGACTAAACCTCTTCTATATGCTTTTCAAGTGGACTTGGCGAATGAGATCTTTAATAAGATCCCAAAGGCATGTGCAAGGCTTAGGCCTGCAGCACTAACAAAGTACATTTCTTGGTCTTTTGACAAGGTCCTACATTATGCCTCATCCATGAACAATGAAGATTGTTCACTTAAGGATCTAACCCAAAAGATTATTTTTCTGTTCGGTATAGCCTCAGGAGCTAGAGTTAGTGAAATAGTGGTCCTATCTAGAGATGAGGGCCACATTTAGTTCGCAGAAACAGGAGAACTGTATCTCTCCCCTGATCCGACCTTTCTCGCTAAGGATGAGCTACCCACTAAAAGGTGGGGTTCATGGAGAATCTGCCCTTTGAAGGAAGATGTCTCTATGTCCAGTAGAGTGTCTAAATGTCTATCTTCGTAGAACTTCAGAATTCAGGGGAGGACAGCTCTTTAAAGGAGAAACCTCTGGAACAAACTTATCCCTAAAACAACTAAGGGCGAAGCTCACCTACTTTATCCGTAGAGCGGATCCTGACAGTACTCCAGCAGGTCATGATCCAAGATAGATTGCTTCATCACTGAACTTCGTTCAGTATATGGACTTTGAGCGTCTTCGTTCATACGCCGGATGGAAATCATACGGAGTGTTTTACAAACACTATGCGAAATAGGTCCATGAACTGAAGCACTAGGTAGTGGCGGCGGGTAGTGTATTAAAACCTGCCCCCTAATTCCTGTCATAAACAGTTAATTGCTTGGAATTTCGAATGTCCTCGCTCATATACTGGATGAGAATCATCCAGAGTGTTTTACATACACTCTGCTAAGCAGGTCCATAAACTGAAGCAGTATGTGGTGACATCCGGTAGAGTATTTAATCTGCTGTCTAATTCTACAATGAACAGCTAATTGACTGGGACTGTCAATTAAAAGGAGAAAGGGTCATCTGTCTTAGTGTGACCTCCTTTGTATGAGTGTTACTATGGTGACACTAACTCTGTTCAATAATCCCATGTGTGGAATTATACAGATAACTCTAGTGCCATGTGTACGTAGTACACAGTGTCGATAGAAGTAACCGGTACAGGAATTATGAAGAGAAATTTTATTATAAATTTTCTTCAATCTGAAAGTGGCGGTCATCATTTCTTTCTTCACAAGAAAGAAAGATAATCGCTGTACATGTTACATGTATAATTCCATTATCATGGTAGATTCGTTTTACTGGCTAATTCACTTAGTCATTTATTGAAAATAAGTGTCTATTAGAATGTAATTGCATCCTAATTCACCCAACAACTGCATGATTAAAAGTCCAGAGTATCTACTCTACATATATTTGTATGCTCAAAAATAATGGATATAAGAAACACTGATAAGTATTTGGTAATATGCACAAACTACAAGACTGTTTGTACATCCAGTGTATACTTATGTTTGTTCATACAATATATGCTAACCTTGAGACCCCTTTTCTACTGTCTAGAATAACTCTTTCCTGTATGGGGCAGGAAGCACTAACATCGTGTATGATTAGTGATAATGACGGATAATGGTAACGTCATTTGTCTCGATTGGTCCAAATAATCATAGAAATGTAGTCTCAAGGTTAAGGCACTGATGAAAATCTACAGATACACTGATGCTCTGGTATGCTTCCATCAGGACGACATGGCTTGAGCCCAAAAAACGGATTTTGAGCGAAGCGAAAAATCTATTTTGGGGTGAGATTGCCATGTCGCCCTGATGGACCCACCCTTCTTTTCTAAAAGGAAAGGATCTTCACAGTTTCCCTCCCTGAGGCATTGTATCTGTAGCACCACGCTCAATGCTACAAGGAATGTCCGCCATCTTGGGATTGGCGCTGTGGTAGTGGTCAATAGTAGTACGAGAACGGGGGTAATCTTGATACGGCTACCCTTCTATTCTGCCAGGTCCCCCTCGAAGCGTAAACGCTATTAGGGGTGCAGATTGCTATGTGGCGTGTCAAGAATACTTCCTCTGATATTTTGAGATATCCTTGAGAGAAAATTTAAGGATATTTGCTCCCTGAGTTAGAATTCTGGGACCTGAAGGCTTAATTCTCTGGGAATATCATTGTAGTAACATAATGTATATCCCTCAAGAACCTACTTTAGGAACTTCCATCAGGACGACATGGCAATATATATATATATATATATATATATATATATATATATATATATATATATATATATATATATATATATATATATGTATATATATATATATATATATATATATATATATATATATATATATATATATATATATATATATATATATATATATGTATATATATATATATATATATATATATATATATATATATATATATATATATATATATATATATATATATATATGAAACGGATTTTGAGCGAAGCGAAAAATCTATTTTTTTGGTGAGGTAGCCATGTCGTCCTGATGGAAGTTCCTTTTAGGTAGCTTTCTAGGGTATATTTGACTACAGTGATATTCCCAGAGAATTTTACCTTAAGGTATCCAGAATTCTAACTCCTGGAGCGAATATCCCTAAATAATCTCACAGGGATATCACATAATATCATAGGACGTATTCTTGACACATCACATAGCTATCTTCTCCCCGAACAGTATTAACGCTTCGAAAGGGAATAGTAACAAGAATCTGAAACGAGAATGAAAAGAGAGCCGCTCATAAGGCATCTCTCCTATTCCATTTCCAGTGTGTATCTGATGAAGGCAGTAGCGCCCTCTTTATTCCTTGTAGCGATATACGAGGTGTTACAGATACTGTACTATAGGGAGGGGTCAACAGGCCCTTTTACAATAAAAGGAAGGGCGGGTCCATCAGGACGACATGGCTACCTAACCCAAAAATAGATTTTTCGCTTCACTCAAAATACGTTTTTTGGGCTCAGGCCATGTCGTCCTGATGGAAGTTTACCAGAGCATTACTGTATCTGTGGATTCTCAATCAGTGCCGTGCTTTCAAGAAAGTATTTTCCTGGTGTGTCTAGACCTAGAGACTTATGATGTTACCGTCATACATCATTCCTATCTAAGCATGAACTATGTTAGTGCTTCATGCCCCCTACAGGGAAGAGTCGTACTTGACACTGGAAAAGTCTCGAGGAGTACATAAAAATTTATGGATGACAAAATGACAAGCCTGTATAGTGGTCTCACCCTATAAAATATAAAGCAAAGTTTGTATAAGAGTCACCAATGAATTTGTGACACCTTCCCCAATGCAACTACTCTTATAAACTATTGGATAAGGGTTGTATCCGCATAGAAACCAATTTTTACTCTCTGCCACCAACCCGTTAGGGTACCACGTCAACCCTTCTAAGAAAGGGTTAGAGTGAGTGGACTTTTGCTTGAATCAGGGAACAGTCTTGAAAGACATACCACGATAAAATTATCCATATTTTATCTCAATGCTCAGTACATTTCTAATAAAATGATTGTGGGCGAAAAAGACGCAGGGTTCACTATGAACTAGTTTAATAAAATTTAAGAAACGAACATATCAGATCACATTTATGAAATTTATAAAATGCGGATGATATGCGTCAAAGCATAAATAAAAACAGTCAACAGAAAAATATTGTTTCATCTACTAGGAAACAGATTTTCCACTTCAATAGAATTATTAATGATAATGATATAGTCTGTATACTGTTTACATACACTAGCGTAAAAAACGCTTGGCACAAGTGTCTTTATTATGCTATAGATTACCGACGTCAATGGAACAGTTCGTGAGGACACGTTAGTGGCCTATCGCTCAGTGTGTAGTAACATACAGTGACTACACTTGCACCCTCTTAATTAATCGTCCCAAATTAATTACACTGTTCCTCGCAGACTTAAAAGAGAAGGTTAAAAAATTCTACCTTCTGCTACCAAAAATCTCATAAGTTGCTCCACTCGCTTTGCATGGTGCATAAAGGACGCCTTGGATGACTACCAGCCGGTGTGCAAACAAGGATGTTCAAAGTTCATATAATTAAAGAAATTTTATGGAAGAGGCAACTTTCCTTGGATCATGACAAATGGGTTTACTGTCTGGATCCGTTCTGCGGATAACATGGGTGAATTTCGCCCTTAGTTATAGATAACTTTGAACCCAGGGTTTCTCTTCTGAACAGCTGTCCTCCCATAAAGTTTGAAGTTCTATGAAGATAGACTTTTAGGCACTCCACTGGACATTGAGATGCATCTTCCTCCAGAGGGCAGATTCTCTAGGGACCCCACCTGTTGGTGAGTAGCTTGTTCCTGGTAAGAAACGTTGAGTCTGGAATTAGATTCAGTTCTCCCTCCTAGAACTGGACGTGACCTTCCTCTCTGTATAGAGCCACTATTCACTAACTCTGGCCCCCAAGGCGAGTACAAACAGAAATATGACTTAAATTCAAAACCTTCTAAGCACATTCCTCATTGTTCATTATTTATACACAATGAGGAATCATATTTAATGACCAAGCGAATGGTCTTTGGAAGCACTGAAGGGCTAGTTCATTAAGAACGTCGTTAGAAAGGTCGACCTGTAAGGCATAGGGTATCTGACTTGTCAAGGCAGGCTTGTACAATAGAATTGTGTAGGCTGCTAAACCTTGCTCATGAAGGTGAATGAAGAATGATAAATAGGAATCTGTCCGGATTTCTTTCGGTTTCTTCGCCTTGACAAAGGAGAGCTATTTCTTCCCTGAAGCCTCATAATGTCTTCTGGTTTCCTCCAAAAGTCTAAACCGACTTTTAAACACCGAATCTTTTTCTCATCGTTAAGGAGAGAAAATCATGATATGTAGGTTCCGTGTTTTCTGTGATGGAGCGAAGACAGTCGACTTCTGTACTCGCTGAGACAGGGATGGATCCGGTAGCGGTACGAATTTTAATCGTAGTTCCAATGCCAGAGGGAACCCCACGTTATTTGGCCACTTGTAGGCCACTATTGCTGCTTTCCCTCTAAAGGATCTCAGCATATCGAGGACCTTCAAAAGGAGGTGTGCGTAGGGAACAGATAGATACTGGACCATCTGTTCCAGTCCAGGGACATAGCGTCCACTGCCTCCACTAACGGATCCTCATAGGGGGACACGTAACAAACTATTTTCTTGTTGTCCTTCGTCGCAGAAAGGTCTATCTGCAGCTCTGGGACTTAACTCGAGATGAAGGAGAACGATCCTGCGTCAAGGGACCATTCTGACTTCTATAGGTGTAAACCTAGATAGAGCGTCCGCTGTCACATTAAGGAACCCTTGAATGTGAACTGCTGACAGGTGCCATTTCTTCGTGCGTTTGATGCGTATTTTCTCCAGACTCCTGTTGCATCCTTAAGCTGTGCTCTTAGCACTGGATCTGATATTGAAGCAAACTGTAGAGAGCCCAGCACTCTCTCCTGTTCGCATCTTGATATCCGTTTGGATTTCAATAGTCTCTTGACAGATCCTGCTATTTCTTTCCTCTTCTTACTAGGAATGGAAAGCCGATGTGACTCCAAATTCCAGTGGATTCCCAACCACTGAAATTTTTGAGCTGGAAAAAGACGAGACTTTTTGATGTTGATCCTAAATCCCAGATGTTCCGGGAACTGGATCACTATCTTAGAAGCTTGCATGCATTCTGTCCTGGGTGCTGCCCACACCAGCCAGTCGTCCAAGTAGGCTACTACTTGGACCCCCTTTAGGCATAATTGATGGATGGCTGTTTTCACGAGCTTCGTGAAAATCCTTGGGGCTAAGTTTAGCCCGAACGGCATGGTTCTGAAGGCGTAAAGTTATCAATGTAACTTGAAGCCTAGGTACGGGGAGAGGTGACGATTAATTGGAACATGCCAATAAGCGTCAAACGAGTCTATAGACACAGCATATGCCCTTTTGGGCAGAAGTGTCCTTATATGTTGTGAACTTGTTGAGTGGCAACAAGTCTAGAATGACTCTGAGTTTTTCTGAGTCCTTCTTTGGAACACAAAACAGCCTTCCTTGGAATTTGATGGACATAATCTTCCGGATTACTCTTTTGTCTAAGAGCTCTTGGACATATTCTTCCAGAGCGGGGGTTGAGTGTTGGAAGAATTGAGGAAATTGAGGTGGAGGACTGCTCCAGCTTCAACCTAGTCTCTTCTTATTTAGGCTGTGGGCCCAGGGATCGAAGGTCCAGCAATCCCTAAAAAGCTGTAATCTCCCTCCTACTGGAAGTATCTACTTCTGCTGTTGTGGACCTAAGGCCTTGCCTCCTTGACCGCGTCCTCCCCTGGATCCCCTTCCTCTTGAAGGGTGTCTAGAATAACCTCTGGCTGTTCCTCTGGCTCTCGAACGAAAGGAAGAAGTCTGCCTTTCGGAGGCTGGGTTAAGAACTGGCGACTGTGTCGCCGTTTGTTGAGGTACCAGCTGGTACGTGGTTGGAGGTTGTGCCACTATCTGAGGCACCGCAGTTACAGGAAGTTGTTGTTGATGTTGCTGTCGGTAGGGTTTAGCCGGCTGAGAGGATGGCTTAGGCCTTTTTGTCTTCCTCTTGGGTTGGGGACCCTTATCCGGAGAGGACTTTCTCTTAAGATCTAGGTCCCACTTTTTGAGAAGGTTCTCTTTGGCAGCATTGTCTACTACCTGTTTAACCACTTCATTGGGAAAGAGGTTTTTACCCCAAATAAGAGAGGAGATCAGTTTCCTCGGTTCGTGCCTCACCGCAGGCGAGGCGAACACAAACTCTCTACAGGCTCTCCTAGCTTTAATAAAGCTATAGAAATCCTTCGCAACTGTGGCCAAATGGGTTTTGGCTACATCCATGAAAATGTCCAGGTTCTTTGTGTCACTTGCCATCATTTCTAATGTCGTTTGCAATGACATCGATGCCGCAAGTCTTTCCTTTGTCTCTTGCTCTCTACGCAAGAGAACCTCCGACAGTTTTGGAAGCGCCTCACCGAACTGGCATTCAGCAATATCAGCTTCCAATTTCTTGGTCCAAGGGCAAGGTCAGAGATAACGGCTTGCACTCCTCCAAGGAGGGGCATGGTTTCCCTGCCTCCACCACTTTTAAGGCAGCCTTATATCCCTTTCCCAAGAAGGGAAAGGCTCTGGTAGGAGAGGCCACAAAGGAGGGAAGCTTCTTACTCAAGGCGGACACCGTTGAGTTAGTGAAGCCCCTCTCTTTCATCGAGCTTGTTAGTAACATCTGAGCTTTACTATGGTCAAAAACTATGACCTCCGGCCCCGTCTCCTCCTTTAAGGCTGGCTCCTTCCTAAGACGGACATAGCAGTCCAGATAAGAATCTTTGTTGGGCCAAAATTCCACTTCTTCTTGGGGAATTGCTCCCAACTTTTCTGAGATCACGATCTTCCTGGTTGTCATTGGCATGTGTTCGGCATACCTCCAAGGATTGGTATCCGAGCACAAAGGAAGGTCCTTCTCGCTGAGCCGCTTCTGGGGCCCACGTGATGCTGCAAGTCTACGTATCTCCAGTTTCATTGCAGCTTCCTTCTCATCATTCTTCCTTTGAAATTGTTGGACCATCTCAACAATGGAAGAAAGAGTCCTTCCCAGTTCATCTTGGATAGCAGACGATGTAGAAGGAACAGGTTCTGGGTCCGAAACCGACGTAACCAACACTTGTCGATTTCTTGCTCTTCTACTTGAAGAGTCTGGAACAGCTCCTCCTCCTGACCTTCTCCTAGAAGGTCCTTCTCAGTAGAATCAGACACCTCCGACATCCTATCGTCCAATTGGATGTCTTGAAGGGTTTGAGACTTCAGAATCTACCTGATTCTGGGCAATTTGTATCTCCACCTGAGGCTGGGGGATGATTGCATCAGCTGATGCTCTAGGGAAAAGGTAGGCCCTCATCTTCTCATTTGGAAGGTAGGGACCTGAGGTGTTTTTCTGAAAACCCCTCACCCAGGGTCGTAACGTTTCCCTGGCAGCATCCCTTGACTCCGCTGACTTACGGTCGTCAAAAGCCTCTGTAATCAGGTTAGAAAAAACTGTACAAACCTGAGGGTCCCAATAGCGGAGATCACCTTTGGAGGCTGCGCATGCTGCGTGCCTCCTGCAAAATTGATGTCCACAGAAGTTCTTACTGCGGACATTACAGAACACTCTCCCGCACTTCGGATGGACTTCCTGTATAGAGAAAACCTATAAAAGTCAGAAGGAAAGACACATACTTGTATTTCCTGTCCAGTCAATTGCTGAAATCTCCAGAGATATTAAAACTAGGGTTAATTCTATTCTAGAGTACCTTACATAATTTCCCAAACGGAAACTTAAGGTGTAGTTCACACCTTAAGATAAAGTTTTAATATACGGGATAGAAAGAATATAGAAAAAACTTACTTTCTATATATTGTACGGTCTCAACAAAAGGCTGTACAAGATAACATAAAGTTTGATGAAGAACTTTTAGTATTATCACGAGCTCTGTACAGCAGTTTCTGCTAATGCAGTGTGTACTTCACTACAAATACAGCAACTAATGTACATCGCAAGCTGTTGTGCCAGCTAGCACGTGCCAGTATGTGCCGGCTAGCACGTGCCGGTACGTGCCGGAGTGCACCTGCAGGTGCCGGCCGGCAACTACCCCTGTATACTTCAAAGATATACTATCTTTAACTAATAGGCGGCAGCCCACTGATTCGCAACTGAGTGCCAGCCGGCAATCATTGCCAGCCGACAGCTAAATACACTAAAACCCGGCAGCCGGCCGCTAATCGTAGTAGCCAGCAGAATTCGGGCTGGGCTGTGTTTCCCCTGCCGGCAGGCAAAGGTAATAAAACCCATGCCTGCCGACAGTAGCCGAGAACCAGAAAACCTCCACCTGCCCGGCTGTCGGCTGTTAAGCCGGCAGCCACGTTAGGGGTGCAACACAATAGTCAGAGAAACAGTATGGATGTAAAGTTATACGGCGGCATTACCATACGACCTTCCATCCAGAAAGAGTGAACTTATGGAAGGGGAGAATGTAGCATTTAGGCTTCCAATGAATCCATAGTCTGCCGGGCTCTACCGACGGACATGGAAGGGAGACCAAGTGAGGTCTGGGGTTCACTCTGCAAAGAATAAAGGGTCTCTGCCGGCCGACACGTAGTGCCAGCCGGCAGAGAGCTGAGTCTATCCTCCATCCTAACCTATATTAGGTACGGAAGTAGGACTGCGGCCAAAAGAAAATAAAAGAAAGAGAGGTGGGGAAGGGAAAAGGGTCCTATAGACTTCGTTCTAGCAGGAGACACACTCAGCCGTTAGGGAAGCTCATCCTAACCAAGAGTTGTCTATTAGGGAGGAAGACTGGCAATACTTGCTAACCTCCTCCCAACCTGAACAAAATTATGTGAAGTTATTTCGCCGGGCAACAGAGAAAACCCATACTACAGCCCGAGAAAAATAACACAGGACAGTCTGCTAGGCCACTAGAGGAAGGAATCATCTCCTACAGAATCCTTCCAACATGGACTAGGGAAGCAGAACTTCCTGTGTCCACCCCTATCCTAGCAAAGGAGACTCATTCTCTATGCTAGGAAGAAGACCACAAACTAGAAACTATGATGTTCTGCCCTAACCCAAAAAACCAGTCACTCTGGTTATCAGGTCATGACAGACATATCCTAGAATAGTTATACCTGAAATATTTATACAGATAGAACCACTAGGATTAAGCCGAAGGATTACAAAAGGAGAGAGGGATTAAACTTAGCCTCCGGAGGAGAAAAGAACAATCGGGGATGTGCGAAAGTATACTACTGTACCTAGAATACTAGACTAGGTAAGATGAGAATCGATTACCTAACCGAAACTCTCGTATACAATCTTGGAAAAACATTCAACAATATCTTACATGTATAAAATATTTGCCTATAGCTTTAATAATATAACATTTGGAAAATCTTATATAATGCTGAAAGTACTAGTGCCAGACGTCTAGGCTACGAAGCCTCACGAAGGGCAGGATCGGTATCTCGACCCGTGTTGAAATCACCGAGCTAACAACTGACAGTATAATATGAGCATTCCTAGCGGAGCTAAATAGCAAAATTATTAAAGCGTAACAAACCGGGAACGTCACTCCAGCTAACTGAATGACCCATAAGAGCGAGCGATAGCATCCAGGATGCCTCCGGTAGGCAACAGCTTTTGTTTACGTTAACGTCACTTTTGATTTAATTCAAAACGACATGAGCTTACATTTATACATAGTAAAGATAATACTCAACTTCCTAGAGGCAGAAGAGGCAGGAGAAGTCATAAATACGTTGAAATAAATCCATAATAACGAGAGAACACAAGGGAAAACACCGAGTAGTAGAGCTACACGAAAAGGAATGAAGAGGGCACTACCGCCTTCATCAGATACACACTGGAAACGGAATAGGCGAGATGCCTTATGAGAGGTTCTCTTTTCATTCTCATTCCAGATTCTTGTCACTATTCCCCCTCGAAGTGTTAATACTGTTGGGGGCGAAGATAGCTATGTGATGTGTCAAGAATACGTCCTCTGATATGCGATATCCCTGTGAGATTATTTAGGGATATTCGCTCCAGGAGTTAGAATTCAGGATACCTTAAGGTAAAATTCTCTAGGAATATCACTGTAGTCAAATATACCCTAGAAAGCTACCTAATAGGAACTTCCATCAGGACAACATGTCCTGAGCCCAAATATATATATATATATATATATATATATATATATATATATATATATATATATATATATATATATATATATATATATATGATAAATTTAGCAAATTTTTATGTGTTTTTCATATTCAAATAAGCCATATATATTTTTGATTCATTAATGTCTGGATTCTCTTAACGACCTCTGGATCAGAGCACCAGGCGAAATCACACAAAGACAAGAGCTTGGCTCTGGCCGGGAATCGAACCCTGGTCGGCAAGCTTGTATAGACAGTGACTAAGCCACTTGGCCACGAAGAAAGATAAAAGTCAATGACAATTCT
>NC_090741.1:29018266-29033266 GCF_036898095.1 Palaemon carinicauda | reverse complement strand
TACAGCCACTTACTACCTCTCATTCGCCGCAGTTTTGCTACTACCACTTCAGATTCGGGGCAACTGCAAAGAAATGAGCCAAGGATTGTCAGTGGCCAAAAAACGTGTAAGTAGGCCATCGCTCCTGGCGGTGGCCTCCCGTGTTTCTAATCTTTTCATTTTACAGGATGCAGGAACGGGCGTGCGATTTTTGGTAGACACGGGTGCTTGTCATTCTCTTTTGCCAAGGAAACTCTTCAAGACACGACGTAGTCTGTCTACATCTGCCGACGTCCGCTTGGTAGCTGTCAACGGATCTGCGATACCCACCGGCGGTTACGAGAACCTCACATTATCGTTCGGAAATGGTAAATTCAATTGAAAGTCTCTCGTTGCTGACGTCACCATGCCAATCCTCGGTGCGGATTTCCTCTCTCATTTCCACCTTTTGGTCGATGTCGCCCACCGACGATTGGTCAACGCAGACTCGTACTTGTCGACACCTCTTCAACCCGCCCCCTCTAACCTCGCTCTCCACATTAGCGCACCCACGGATGCCTACGCCCACCTCCTCACGTCGTACCCGGAAGTTTTCCGTCCAGAACTTCGCCAAACGCCCACGGTTCCTGCCAAGCACGGTATTTATCACCATATCAAGACGACGGGACTCCCAGTCTTCGCAAAATTCAGACGTCTGGCACCGGAACGATTAGCAGCTGCCAAACAGATGTTCGCTGAAATGGAGGAAATGGTCCTTTGCCAAAAGGCCTCCAGCTCATGGTCGTCACCCTTACACACCGTTCTAAAGAAAGACGGCTTCCTCCGTCCGTGCGGGGATTACAGGCGCCTGGACATGCAAACAGAACCGGATCACTACCCCCATCCAAACATTGCCAACATGACCTCCTGCCTGCACAAAGCAAAGGTTTTCTCTACGCTCGATCTCCTCTGTGACGTCAGTACTGGTAGACCGCGACCTTGGATTCCTGCTCCCATGCGCCGACAGGTGTTTGATTTCATTCACGGCCTTTCACATCCCTCGTGCCGTTCTACTGCACAGCTGCTGAAGGCAAAGTTCATTTGGCACGGCATTTCTAAGGATGCTAAGGAATGGGTCCGCGCCTGTATTTCTTGCCAAACTTCCAAAGTACATCGACACACGGATTCAGGAGTGGGCACCTTTCCTCAACCTCAGCGTCGTTTCGCACACATTCACGTCGACGTTGTAGGCCCCCTACCCACATCACAAGGACATCGTTACCTGTTTACCGTCATCGACCGCTCCACTCGTTGGCCTGAAGCCATTCCCATGGAAACTGCAACGTCCGCCTCATATACATCTGCCTTACTCTCTGGATGGATTTTAAGATTCAGTATCCCTGAGCATATTACTTCTGACAGGGGAACCACTTTTACCTCTCAATTGTGGACGTCATTAGCGAATCTCCTGGGCATCACCCTACATCAGACAACGGCCTACAACCCCGCTGCCAATGGAATGGTTGAACGTTTTCATCGCACCCTCAAAGCAGCTTTGATGTCCCGCTGCAAGGATTGCAATTGGATTACTCAGCTTCCCTGGGTCCTCCTTGGACTAAGGACCACTCCTAAAAACGCCCTCGACGTCTCGGCAGCTGAAATGGTGTATGGCGACCAGTTGGTCGTCCCTGCCAAATTTTTTCCTTCTACAACCTCCTCCGACGATCTCCAGCGCATACGTCACATCGTGGGAAAATTTACTCCGTGCCGCCAGACTTACAAGCCCCCAGCGAAGCATCACATACCAACGGACTTACACTCTGCAACGCACGTCTTCCTGCGCAACGACACTAGCAAGCCACCACTAACGCCCCCTTACACGGGCCCTTTCCTTGTGATCCGACACAGTCCGAAAGCATTCCTCCTAAACATTCGGGGCAAAGAAGACTGGGTCCGATAAAATTCTCACGAAACAAAAACACGCCATTTGATTACAACAGCTGATTCATCTCTCTCTCTCTCTCTCTCTCTCTCTCTCTCTCTCTCTCTCTCTCTCTCTCTCTCTCTCTCTCTCTCTCTCTTCGTGTTATACAATATTTACATTTAGATGAAGAAACTAAAATTAGTTTTCTTAGTGTCAATTAAATACGAAACGAAAAAATTATGCAGAGTCTACATCCATTTCAATCATAGCTAAAAATACGGCATCCGATTTCATCAGCAACCACTATTTTTGGGGAAACTTCATCTTATTCTAGAAAATTGCTACTCTTTAAATAGTTAATTGCACATTAAGAAAGCGTGTACTTTTGTTTTTAAATTTCGGGTGTGTTTTAAAAATCGAGTATTGTTGACTTCTTTTTTTTTTACTCTTGGCTGTGATTAGATCAGCTGACATCTAGCTGCCGCTTGAGAGTGTACGAATACACTAACAAAGTATCGTTTATACAATTTCTTAACTTATTCAAACCGTCTACAGTATACAGTTGATATTACATAAGCATCAATGTGTTATAACCTATCAAATTTTTTTGTTTATTACATTTAAACCCCCCTCTATCTCTCTCTCTCTCTCTCTCTCTCTCTCTCTCTACCTCTCTCTCTCTCTCTCTCTCTGTGGGCTACTTTTCACTACCTCCCATTCCTTACCTCTCTCTATCTCTCTAACAAATGATATCTTTGTTGCTCCTCAAAGTTTCATTTATATTGAAAATCAATCATGATTCAATTTTCCTTACTTTCTCCAATCTCGCACCATCAGTCTCATCGCGGTATTTTCGAAATTTCCGGAAAATCCGCGATATATGTATATACATGGGTTATGAAAAAAATCCGCGAAGTGGTGAATCCGCGATGGTCGAACCGCGAAGTAGCGAGGGCTCACTGTATATATATATAAATATATATATATATATATATATATATATATATATATATATATATATATATATATATATATATATATATATATATATATGTATGTATGCATATATATGATCAGTATTTTCCGCTAGTGTTTTCAATTCCAAGTCAAAAGCATTACAGTCTCTAGAATTTACTGTATGGTCACTTGGTCTGTTTAACTTTGTGCAGTTTATACACTTTGACACTTCCTAATTACACTCCCTGGTGGATTGTCTCCCTGAACATTTCCCTCAGACTTTATCTTTATTCTTAGACTTGCAATCTTTTTCAAAATGTCCATACCTCTGACAGTGGTAGCCGGTGATCACGTGGTACCTATCATGTATGTTATAGGTACCCCATCGTAACGAAACTTTGTCCCCATTATCAAGAATAGCCCTCCGAACTTAGGGATCACATTTCAGCACATGGTGGGTGGTTCCCCCCCCCCCCCCAGGCACTTTTCTTCAGGACTACACTTACAGTATCTTATCATCTATATTTTGGATATCGTCCAGGCAGCTATTTCTTTGAATCGACCATTTACTACATCATCTTCATCATTGTATACATTGCATATCATCATTTTGGTTTTTATTTTTCCGATTTTTCTCGTTTCAGTATCAGCCACCAATGTCTGAAATTAGTTTGCCGCCTCTTCTCTGATAATATTCTTTGCAAAGTTTACCACAACATTGCCATTCGTAGTTGATCTCGTGTTAAGTATAGGAATGTCTTTAAGTGCTTGTTCAACCTCACGTTTTTTTTTTTTTTTTTTTATTTATTTATCAACATATTTTTTCCTTAACTATGTCAGCAAATGATGGTTTCTCCGGTTTTTGGTCTATCAATGTTTAAAGTGTTGCTTTAATTGATTCCATATTCATGGTAAGAATGATCTGGGTGTAATTTGCTGCGTCTGGGCCAAGGTCCGGAAGTTAGTTTTCCAAGCCATCTATTTTCGCATCTTGTTCGTTTAGGGCCAGATTACTTATGTTTACATCTTCTTTTAATTTGGATATTTCTAAATTGTTTTGTCTGACATCACGTACGCAGAGAGGGCATAACCAATCTAGGTTATTCCGGTCAGTCTCACTGATGCCTGTCACTATATGCACGCATCTCTTATGGTAGAGTCAGTTACATTCACAGAAGATATCAGGAAACAATTGTTGGACGCTGAAAGCATTAGCAAGACTGCAAACGAGATTTTCCGCAAAGAAATATTTATCAATAAATAATTTTGCATCTCTGCCAAAATTCATAGAAAACCCTTAGACTGTTTGTTTCAGTCATTAACCAACCAAGTCATCAAGAAATTACTAACAGTTAAGCATCAAGGTGCTCACTTTTATCGAATGCTTGATGTTGCTAAGGAATGAGGGCATTTTATGGAGGAATTACTTCAATATGATATTTACCATCAATCATATATGCTTAATGAAAATGGCCCAATAAATACAACAACAAGGAGTTCCATAGCTCATCAGCTAGAGAAACAATTGAAGGCTGGGGAAGAAATTTTACTTTCAACTGCCATGAAAACTGGATTTTTGTAGATGAAATGGCAATGATAGTAGAATGAAAAATGTATAAACATTTGTACTTTTTTGTAATAATACGTTAAATGTACCTCTGTATATCACGATATGTTTCAAAATGTATTTTGTATATGATTCTTGTGTTGAAATGACAATAACAGATTTAGAGCGTCAGAAAAGGGAAAGAAGCTGCCATTGGAAATGAAACACATTAATGCCTGTGTAGATGGACAGAGTTTGGCCATCAATTATGAACAAGAAAAGACTGGAGTCCCTTCATTATTAAATGACTTTAGATCATCCTTGAAAATATAGAGAGCTAGAGATATATATATAAGAAATTTCAGAGTTCCAGATGAATAAGATATCCCCTCACGAAGGTTATCTTCGGGATTCCTATCGGAAGTTCTAGAAATGAATTTTGATGTACAAGTAGACCTGCGATGCATTTCATGCATTTCAACAAGGATTTAACTACCTTGTAATCCTTCCCTATTCTTGTATTACTAGAAGGAGCTTCATTATCAAGTATGCAGTAAACTATGAATTAATACCGGATATGGGGATTCAGTCTGGTATATTATCATTCATATGTTAACTGCCCAGCTGGGGAGGGAACTACGCCAAGTGTTGCCTGCAATACATTCCCTGACTTTGTGTGACTGCATAAGTAAATTTGAGATTTAACTTGCTGCTCTAAAACCAGACCCAGAAATGTATTAAAAGAATTTGGGACTAAAAATAATTTTGAAATTTAAGTTTTCATGACTGAAGATTATCTGACAAAAGACTAAACCATATAATGGAGTGTAAAAGAGATCACCTGAAAAAGTATATGTTTCATCATTCCAAGAGTTTATGTTTCAAGAACCTACCATCTGCTAGATTTGCCATATATCAGATGAGTTCTTTTTTATCTATACCTAAATTGGAACCCATGGTTATGAAGTAGCGGATGATTTCTGGTGCCAACTGAAGAGAAGAACCAATTACCTGAGAAATTTACTGTAATGTGCAGTTATGCAAAATGTGGAATATATCCTTCTTCCTGTCGCAGCAATCATGTCCCTTGCTGCCGCTTTTGCAAAATTCAAGAGGCTCAATTATACGTGATGCAATGTGTAACAAACCTTTGTGTAAAATGTGGGATGAGGAATAGTGTTAAAACTAAAATCTTGACACCCATATTCTGGCATTCGTCCATTGAAACTTTTCTAAATTAGACTCTTTAATGAATGGAAGTTAAAACTTTAAATATTTAGCCATAAAAAAACAATGCATAATAAAGATCTAAGTCATAAATTCAGTACAGGTATTTACATTGATAAATATATACTAGCTTAGAATTTATCTTTTGATATTGAAAAATATAAGCCCAGTTTTACACAGAGTGAGAATTTTGATGTATGTCCTATAAAAATGTGCGTGATGAATTTCTTAAAAAGTTCTTTAATATACCTACTAAGACTGAATGGATTACCTTTAGTTAAAACTATTGTTATGAATCATCGGATTAGGTTAATTCATCCAGTAGAACTTGGTGACTTATAGTACCCTTTCAATATCGGTTGATAGAAGATTTTTGTTATAGCCAGAATTTATAAAGTTAATTATTATTTCAATAAAATTGCGAAGCTAAAACTATATACTCTTTTATGATTTTATTCAATCGACAAATTTTTCGAAGTACTGTATATAATCATCAAATATTGGTCTCCATACTATTGTAGAAAGCAGGTGGTTAGTGATGAACATAAACTCCAATATGCATAGAATATCATAAAATGTGTATCATGTTAATTATACAGAGTTATTCTGATATATATATATATATATATATATATATATATATATATATATATATATATATATATATATATATATAACTTTTTTATTATTGAAATTGCTTTTGAATGATTATTCGTATGATAAAGAAGCTAATAAATCTATGCAATTTAATATATTTTATTATTTTCCAAGTTACCAAATTTGTGCAGTTTTATATCTTTTAGCCTTTTCTTCGTAAAATATGTAAAAGAAAATTATATGCAAAAAAAAAAAAAGTGGTTAAGGGGGAATAGCCTCCCAGCCCTCTTCTCCTACGTCCATTACATTTTGCAATTGAATGCCAATCCTTGACCTTTAACTTTAACGCTAGAATATAAAACGAATGTAAATTTTATATTTAAAAGTAGAAGGCTGATTGTAACACCTAATTCAATTCAGCCAAGAAAATTATTTTGGTTATATGTATTTTTTATTTCTTATCTTTTAATCAAATGGGATAAACGAGGTGTTCATCGGTCACGAATGGGATTTTATTCATAGTACGTGAAGCAATATGAAGGATTGTAACGTAAGTATTTTGGTATCATTATAATATTTCATCGATATCATCACCTTGTATTAGGTTTATTCCTTCGTTTTGAATCATTGCTTTGAATATGACTTTGAAGTTACAGCCTCAATGCCTATATCTTTAAGGACCGACTCTGAGCTTATGTATACAGTTTTGGCGTTCCATGAGGATTAATTGACAAGGGAATGGCCAAAAAAAAATTTAGCTAAATCATCAAATAAAAGCGTATTTTCAGTTTATCATTAGTATAGCTCCAGAAATATTTCGGAAAAATATAGTTTTGGAGAAATGTATTAAAAAAATTAATAACATAACCATCATCAATTGGTGCACGATTATTTCTGTCTCTCCATCTATCAATCCCTTCTTTGAAATTAATCTTTTTCATCTTGATGTAAAACAAATGACTGTGATGCAATAACACTTAAAGTAATGTGAATATAAAAATGATAAGGTTGTACAACATAGACTGATTAACTATAATTCCATAATATGCCTAAAAACAATAAGATTAATAATAATAAAAAAAAATGAAAAAAAATCAGCTAAAACGACAATAACAGAAATTATGATATAAGGATAATTTTATTTACAGATAAGTTTACATAGAGGACTAAGCAAATAAGCACGAAGTAACAGACAGTATGCATGCATAAAGAGAGAGAGAGAGAGAGAGAGAGAGAGAGAGAGAGAGAGAGAGAGAGAGAGAGAGAGAGAGAGAGAGAGAGAGAAAAGCTATTACTGTAATCCTATTTGTTAAGATTATCCCAACTTGAGTAAGAGTCAAAATCTGCAATAAACACGGAAACTCTCCGTTATATCCGCTCAAAGGATTGAGTATTAGGGCAAGGTTTAGATCTGTCACAACTGATGCGGGACTGGGATAGAACATAATAAAGGCGTTCACTGCTAGAAGGTTTGCATCCTAGTGCGCTTGAACGCACACACAGAGAATATTTGTTTTTGAAAGAAAGCACAGTTTACTGATAAAAGAATACAAGCAAGTTATGTAAATTATATATGGGTGTTTTATACATATGAACGATCTATATAACCTAATAAAGTTTACAGACATAGAAATTAGAGTTTTTTTTTCAGGTTAGACTACTTTATTTGAGACACTACATCATATTTTTCATAAATAACTAAAAGAGGTTTATGAGATATAAAAAAAAAAAAAAAAATTCATATAGGAAACTTATTTTTACAAGATTTTTGGTGTCATTTTAATTGAAAAAAAAAAAACCTACAAACATAAAAACTATGATTTTTAAGTTGAAAACTTCGTTTTACAAAACTGTTGCTGCACTTACAGCTGCACTGCATATCTACATCACTGTAATAATATAAGTATTTTTCTCTGAATTTTAAGTATCAGACATAATTTTCTTATTTACAAATCTCAATCCAATAACTCAAAACATGGTACACCTCACAAAATATGATGACATATTTTTCAACATCGAGTGCTAAGAACCGCACTGCTTCTTTTTCTTAATGGTGGATGTTGAAAATGTTCCCAGTATCCCTAGTATTAAAAAAAACGTTGCCTGTTATTCTTAATTTATCTTACTGTCGTTATACTTTCCTTCTTTTAGCTCACACCCCGAAAACTGATATGGTTAGAATTTAAATGTCATGTGACTACCATTATAACGAAAGATTTCCCAATTATTTATTTTCTTTTTTTTTCCTTAGACATTGATTAAATCCAATTGCAAATGAATAGTCGTAACACATTTCAATAAGTCTAATACAGGCTAAAACTTTGTTCCACTCCATCTGGATTTAGTTTGCATGTTGATATGTATGCTGCATTCCATTTAATTTTTAGCAAATCATATAACCTTGCCAAAGACTGACATGGAATAAGAAGTTCCTTCTACAACTGATAGAGACTTTGCCAAGCAGGTTGATGTATTACACTTGGCAAATAATACTGTGAGCAGAAAAATAGATGAAATGGACAAGAACGTCACTGTACAACTTTTGAACCAAGTGAAAAACAGTGAGTACTTTGGACTGCAACTACATGAAACACAAATGTCGCTAACAAACCACTTCTACTTGCGTATATCATCAGATTTATCAGTAACAAAATGTAATGAGAAGATATTGATCAGCAAATTCATGAAGGGTAGAACTAGTGGAAACAACAATTCTAATTCATTTAGTTACCAGTTGTTATACTATATACTGTAATTATCCATGTATGTTTTTATTTTCTTCTTTTCCAAATTCTTATTGAATTTAGAACAATAAAACATATTGAAAAATATTTTCCGTGTTTATTCATATTTTTGTCGTGCAGGAATTAGGAAAAATATATGTCTACTTGGCCTGGCAAAGCCATGCACTCGCACTAATGACCGCCATTCTAGTTTAATCAACTGTTTCCCACCGTGCTGTGCATCATTTCCCCCCCCCCCTTTTTTTTTTTTTACTGTTTTAGATATTTTAGAAGGAAAACCATTGTTGGAATTGAAGTTTTCTTTTAAGCAACTACCAACTACACAATAATATTTGGATCAAAGAAGTGTCATTATTTCTAGACAGTATTGGCAAACACAACTATGTCATTCAGTCAGTCAGTTTCATAGTCATAGCACTCTCAGCATTCTCTCCATTATGAGATACTTTAATCAGGAAGAGTTATTGGGTCCTTTGACTGGTCAGATAGTACTTTACCTACACATACACCGAATACTCTGGTCTATTATTTCCACATTATCCTCTGCCCTCATACACCTGGCAACACTGAGATTACCAAACAATTCCTCTTCGTTCAAAGGGATAATTACAACAATGCAATTGATCAGATGGCTACTTTCCTTTTGGTAAGAGAAGAAATGACTCTGTTTCTATATTAAACAGCTATTCGAGGAGAAAGACAGTCTAAAATCAAACTCAGGTCCATAATTATATCTTATATCCTTTCCCTTCATCTTTTGAAGTTTTGTTTTTTTGTATATGAAACGTCTGATTTAATGTTGTTACAGTTCTAAAAACATTTCATTTTTATTGTTCATTACTTTGCTTGTCGTTTATTTATGTCCACAATTTTTTTTCTTCACAGGGCTATTTTTCCCTGTTGGAGCCATTGACCTTATAACATCTTGCTTTTCCAAGTCTGGTTTTAGCTTCGTTGATAATAATAATAATAATAATAATAATAATAATAATAATAATAGTATGTTTTGTTAATTTTTATTAGCATGCCCTTTTTCCCCTCCACCCCTACCAATAAGTAAATAACATCGATAAGGTTTCCCATACTCCTGAATTCCATGGTAAGCACCAGTTACTGACGACAACCTCTGCTAACTCGAATAAGAAAAAAAATCTTTCGACAACATCGACAATAAAAAGGAACACTACGAAAATACGTCTAGGCCCAGTCTCATCACATAGTAACCTTTTGCTTCCTCCTCTCCAGGACCCCAAGGTGCTAAGAGTATTGGGATTAGAAATGAAAATATGAAGTTTTATATTATGCATCTATTTCTCGCAATATGAATTATAACATATTTTGTAAATATTTTATCCCTCTGTGTAAATTTGAAAGGATAACATTAAAATATTCACATTAAAAGAATAATTAAAACTTACCTTTGCTGACCCTTTCAAGGAAAAAATTGCATTCATAAACAATAGAAATTATAAACTCCTAGGCTTGTCTAACCATGTAAAGCTGTAAAACCACCGAAATATTACAAACTAGGAATCTTTCTCCATATCCAAGGACATTGATCTCCAATGGGATGGAAAGGAAATTGGTCCCAGAATCACAGCCAAATCAATCTGACATGTTGCTTCCTACAAGGAAGGATAAAACAAAAATCGTGACCTCGTCGCTCAGGCCAACATCTAAAAAATATGGCCGGGGTTTACTAGTTAAAGGTGACAATTAAACGCAAGCAATGCTGCTTACTATCATTTTACCCTCCTGATGTTACAGAAAAGATATCTCCACACTCGACTACGAGTAATTATCTATGGAAGAATTTGTGTGAGTTCTCAGAAGAAACATTGAAAAGATGTCCTCCTAAGATTTCTACAGATGAAAATCTGAAACAAACCAGTAATGCGATTTTTATAGTATTTACCTCATATTATCTCCCAGACTTGATAGATATTCGTTATTTAAACAATTCGGTTAAAAATTACATTCCTGGCATGTCCAATGTTACATGTGTTATGATTTTGGCCACATTAATAGAATAAACTAATGACCAAAGATGTTTTTCCCCTTTTCTAAATTCCTTGAATTCTCTGGAGATTATTTAGAAGATAAATTTTGTTTTATTGTGAAGGAATCTAATCTCCGAATTAATGAAATTGGAATTAATAAGCTAGTTATAGCAATGACTGAAACGGCAAATAATGAACATATAACCTTAAGTGCAACCAGGAAATACTTTAGCATAATAATAATGCCCACGGATTGATTAATTATCGGCAAATCTGTTTTTGAGTGAGGTAGCCATGTCGTCCTGATGGAAGTTCCTATTAGGTAGCTTTCTAAGGTATATTTGACTACAGTGATATTCCCAGAGAATTTTACCTTAAGGTATCCAGAATTCTAACTCCTGGAGCAAATATCCCTAAATAATCTCACAGGGATATCGCATAATATCAGAGGACGTATTCTTGACACGTCACATAGCTATCTTCACCCCGAACAGTATTAATGCTTCGAGAGGGTATAGTGAGAAGAATCTGAAATGAGAATGAAAAGAGAGCCGCTCATAAGGCATCTCTCCAATCCCGTTTCCAGTGTGTATCTGATGAAGGCGGTAGCACCCTCTTTATTCCTTTTCGTGTAGCTCTACTACTCGGTGTTTTCCCTTGTGTTATCTCATTATTTTGGATTTAATTCAACATTTTGATGACTTCTACGGCCTCTTCTGCCTCTAGGAAGTTGAGTATTATCTTTACTATCTATAAATGTAAGCTCTTGTCGTTTTGAATTAAATCAAAAGTGATTTTAACGTAAAGAAGAGCGGTTGCCTACCGGAGGCATCCTGGATGCTATCGCTCGCTCTTATGGGTCATTTAGTTAGCTGGAGCGACGTTCCTGGTTTGTTACGGTTTAATAATTAAGCTATTTTGCCCCGCTAAGAATGCTTATATTATACCGTCAGTTTTTAGCTCAGTGATTTCGACACGGGTCGAGGTACCGATCTTGCCCTTCGTGAGGCTTCGTAGCCTAGATGTCTGGCACTAGTACTTTCATGCATGATACAAGTTTTTCCGAATGTTATATTATTGAAGCTATAGGCAAATATTATATACGTGTAAGATATTGTTGAATGTTTTTTCCAAGATTGTATACGAGAGAGTTTCGGTGATTTAGGTAATTAATTCTCATCTTACCTAGGCTAGTATTCAAGGTACAGTAGTATACTTTCTCTTATCCCCGATTGTTCTTTTCTCCTCCGGAGGCTAAGTTCAATCCCTCTCTCCCTCTGTAAGCCTTCGGCTTAATCTTATTGGTTCTATCTGTATAATAATTCAGGTATAACTATTCTAGGATATGTCTGTCCTGACCTGATAACCAGAATGACTGTTTTTTTGGGTTAGGGCAGAACATCAGAGTTTCTAGTCTGTGGACTACTTCTTCCTAGCATAGAGAAGGAGTCTCCTTTGCTAGGTTAGGGGCGGACACAGGAAGCTTTGCTTCCCTAGTCCATGTTGGAAGGATTCTGTAAGAAATGATTCCTTCCTCTAGTGGCCTAGCAGACTGTCCTGTGTTGTTTTTCTCGGGCTGGAGAATGAGTTTTCTCTGTTGCCCGGCGAAATAACTTCACCTAACTTTGTTCTGGTTGGGAGGAGGTTAGCAAGTACTGCCAGTCTTCCTCCGTAATAGATAACTCTTGGTTAGGATAAGCTTCCCTAACAGCTGAGTGTGTCTCCTGCTAGAACGAAGTGTATAGGACCCTTATCCATTCCCCAGCTCTCTTTCTTTTATTTTTTTTGGCCGCTGTCCTACTTCCGTACCTAGTATAGGTTAGGATGGAGGACAGGCTCAGCTCTCGGCCGGCTGGCACTACGTGCCGGCCAGCAGAGACCCTTTTTTCCTTGCAGAGTGAACCCCAGACCTCCCTTAGTCTCCATTCCATGTCTGCCGGTAGAGCCCGGCAGACTATGGATTCATTGGAAGCCTGAATGCTACATTCTCCCCTTCCATAAGTTCACTCTTTCTGGATGGAAGGTCGTACGGCAATGCCGCCTTATAACCTTACATCCAAACTGTTTCTCTGACTATTGTGTTGCACCCCTAACCCGACAGCTGGGCAGGTGGAGGTTCTCTGGTTCTTGGCTACTGTCGGCGGGCATGGGTTTTATTACCTTTGCCGGCCGGCAGTGGAAACACAGCCCGAATCTGCTGGCCACTACGATTAGCAGCCGGCACCTGGGTATTAGTGTTTCCAGCCGTCGGCTGGCAATGATTGCCGGCTGGCACACAGTCGCGAATCAGGGGGCTGCCACCTATTAGTTAAAGATAGTATATCTTTGAATTATACAGGGGTAGTTGCCGGCCGGCACGTGCTGGTACACGCCGGCACGTACCAGCGCGTGCTAGCTGGCACAACAGCATGCGATGTACAGTAGTTGATGTATTAGTAGTGTAGTACACACTGCATTAGCAGAAACTGCTGTACAGAGCTTGTGATAACACTAAAATTTCTTCATCAAACTTAATGTTATCTTGTACAGCCTTTTGTTGATACCGTACAATACATAGAAAGTAAGTTCTTTCTGTATTCTTTCTATCCCGTATATTAAAATCATCTTAAGGTGTGTACTACACCTTAGATTTTCATTTAGGAAATTACATAAGGTATTCTAGAATAGAATTAACCTTAGTTTTAATATCTCGGGAGGTTTCAGAAATTGACTGGACAGGAAAGACAAGAATGTGTCTTTCCTTCTTTCTTTTATAGCTTTTCTATATAAGCTAAATATCTCAACATAAGTGAAAGCCTTCACTTGATACTCATGGATTTTTCTTCTCTTTACAGGAGGACCATCCGAAGTGCGGGAGTGTGTTCTGTAATGTCCGCAGTAAGAACTTCTGTGGACATCAATATTGCAAGAGGCACGCAGCATGCGCAGCCTCCAGAGGTGATCTCCGGTATTAGGACCCTCAGGTTTGTACAGTTTGTTCTAATCTGATTACTGAGGCTTTTGACGACCCTAAGTCAACGGAGTCAGGGGATGCTGCCAGGGAAACGTTACGATCCTGGGTGAGGGGTTTTCAGAAAAACACCTCAGGCCCCTACCTTCCAAATGAGAAGATGAGGGCCTTCCTTTTCTCTAAAGCATCGGCTGAGGCAAGCTTCCCCCAGCCTCAGGTGGAGATACAAATTGCCCAGAATCCGGTAGATTCTGAAGTCTCAGCCGCCCTTCAAGACATCCAATTGGACGATAGGATGTTGGAGGTGTCAGATTCTACTGAGAAGGTCCTTCTAGGAGAAGGTCAGGAAGAGGAGCTGTTCCAGGCTCCTCAAGTAGAAGAGGAAGAAATCGACGAAGTGTCGGTTACATCGTTTCCGGACCCAGAACCTATTCCGTCTACATCGTCTGCTATCCCAGATGAACTGGTAAGGACTCTTTCTTCCATTGTTGAGAAGATCCAACAAATTCAAAGGAAGAATGATGAGATGGAAGCTGCAATGAAACTGGAGATACGTAGACTTGCAGCATCACGTGGGCCCCAGAAGCGGCTCAGCGTGAAGGATCTTCCTTTGTGCTCGGATACCAATCCTTGGAGGTATGCCGAACACATGCCAATGACAACCGGGAAGATCGTGATCTCAGAAAAGTTGGGGGCAATTCCCCTGGAATAAGTGGAATTTTGGCCCAACAAAGATTCTTATCCGGACTGCTATATCCGTCTTAGGAAGGAGCCAGCCTCAAAGGAGGAGACGGAGCCGAAGGAGGTCATAGTTTTTTACCATAGTAAAGCTCAGACATTACTAGCGAGCTCGATGAAAGAGAGGGGCTTCACTAACTCAAAGGTGCCCGCCTTGAGTAAGAAGCTTCCATCCTTTGTGGCCTCTCCTACCAGAGACGACATGGCCTGAGCCCAAAAAAAGTATTTTGTCCACGTCATGGTATTCAAAACTACATACTTTTGCCAGACCCAATTTACAGATTAATCCACAGCCTTTGCATCAATTCACTCTAAACCATTGTATTCTAGTACTATGCCTGTTTTTTCCAAATCTTCAA
>NC_090741.1:28968266-28993266 GCF_036898095.1 Palaemon carinicauda | reverse complement strand
TTTCTTTACTTCCTCGAAAACTTTTCACAATCAATTTCTGTCTCTGATTTCTTTGCAAAACATCCCAAGTTTCATTTAATACCCGTGTTTTCTTTTTTTTATGTAACGCCATGTCACAAAACTTCACTAACAACAAATTGATATATATTCTTAATATCACACCATTCTTCATTAATTATCAGCTCTTCGTCTCTTAAAATCACTAAGATCGTAAATCAATATCAGCATCCAATTGCAAGGGTTCTTTTGTAACCATCTTCTAAAAGCTTAATTGTATGAAATCTAGGTATTCTATCTACATTGCTGGAGGGTGTTTTCAGTTTACTTCAGTGTCGCAATTAAGAGCTTCTGATCACTACCAATATTTACACTTCTCAATTAATGGCTCTATGATCTATTTTGGTTTTGTAATTGACTCATAGCGAAGTCCATGTATATGTGTAGATGTCCTTGCGCTTGTTGAGAGTACCTCCAATAACAATATTGTTTGTTGAACAAAAACTTATTAAATGACTCTAGAGAGAAAGACTGATGAAAATCAGAGAGATGGACATGCAGGATTTAGGAAAAGTGAAAGTTGTACTGACTAAATTTTGTTTTCAAGACATGTGGCACAGCAATATGTTGAATACAGAAATTCAGTTTTGATGGCATTCGTGGAGTATGAAAAAGCCTTTGAAAGTGTGCACCAGCCATTTTCTTGGAGAGTCCCGCGTTATTATGGAGTTCCTCTTAAATATGCATATTTGATTAAGTTTGTTCGTGAGCACATAATTTGTAAAGTTAATATTAGTGGAGTCCTGTCAAATGAATTTCCAGTGAACAGTAGAGTAATCAAAGGGAATATGTTGCTACTTATGTTGTTTATCCTCCTCATTGATTCCGTAATGCATTGAAGAGTTGGGGTGGTAGAGAAGGTTTTGGCTTGATTAGCAATAGGAAATTAGCAGAACTAGAGTGTGCAGGAGACGCTGTGTATACTAGAAGAACATTGCAGGACTTGCAAAGTTTACTTACCAGAAAGCAAGAAATATCACAGGAAGTTGGCTCAAGATAAATAGACGAAAGAAATGAAGAGAACTGAATATGCAATAGAAGATGAAATATCATTGGAAGGACAAAGGGTTAATGAGGTTGAATCAATGATATATTTAGTAATTATGATGTCTAATACAGAATCTTTAGAATTTGAGTTTAATGAAAGATTGAAAAAGCTATGCAGAAAAGAGCTTAGCTAGAATAAAATAGGAAATCAAATCGGACGATATTACATAGAGAAATCCGGCTACATGTCACTTTAGTGAGATCGATGTTAAACTATGGAAATGAGTCATTGTATGATAATCAAAAAATATCCAACAGTTTTTGGACATTTTAAGATAAAGGCCTCAGAAGAATATTGGGAGTTAAAAGGCAGAACAGTATTAGAAATGAAACTATAAGAGAGATTACTCAAGTTCCTTTTGGGGATGAGATCATGATGAGGGATTGGTGGATATGGTTTGAGCATGCTCTTTGCATTCACCAAGAGATACTAGTTCACCAAACTTACAATTGGGGTCCACTAGGTACTAGAAGAGTTGTCCAGGCCTACGTAGCCGAGGATTATGAAGCGTAAAATAGATGATGAACTGATATATTGGATTAGCTCAAGATAGAGACGACTGGCAAATTCTAACTGAGGCTCTTTGCGTCAATAGGTTTCTAGGAGATGAAAAGATGATGATGGAGAGAGAGAGAGAGAGAGAGAGAGAGAGAGAGAGAGAGAGAGAGAGAGAGAGAGAGAGATAGTATATGTTAAGGCTGTAAATATATATATACAGTATATATATATATATATATATATATATATATATATATATATATATATATATATATATATATATAGATAGATAGATAGATATATATATAGTATATAGATATATAGATAGATACGTATTTATATGTACACATATATATACTACTGATGCCTGGCGGTTGATCTCACTAGAATTCGTATGGACCGGCAAGGGTCACTTGCCTTAGATAGGTACTGCACATCACAGGGAACTAACTATCCTTTGATGTAGCTAGCCAATTAATCCTCTGTGGATTTATTAAGTCATGGAAAGAGAACATGACAGAATGGCATCCAGTCCCAAGCATAGCTTTTTGCTAAGAATCTCCCGTTTTATAGATACTAAAAAAAAATTTAAAAGAGGTAATTGGAACGTTAAAACTATGAATCTGATTGGGAAGTTACAGCAAACGGAGAATGAACTCACGAAACAGTTTAGATATCGTGGCCATAAGTTAAAAGCATTATAAGGTGATTGTGGGGAAACTTTAGACCAAGGCAATATATATATATACATATATATATATATATACATACATATATATATATATATATATATATATATATATATATATATATATATATATATATATATATATATATATATATGTATGTATATATATATTTACTCATGAAGGTCAGATGGAGATGGAAGAGAAGAATTAAAAATGATTATGACACCAAGAGCAGAAAAGGCATTAACCGAGTGGATGGCAGTAAATAGTAGATTGTTACTGCCAAAATTCGAATCAAAGCAGTAAAATATGAATATAATAGTTTGTTAGGCTCCAACAAATGATTCCCCTGGAGAAAAGAAAGATGAATACTATGAAGAGCAGCAGAGGGTAATGGATAGGATCCCCAAGATAGATATGAAAATTCTGACTGGCGACTTCAATGCTAAAGTTGGAAGAAATAATCAAGGGTTAGAAAATGTGATGGTCGTCGAGGGTCTTGGCGAAGTTGCAAATGAAAATGAAGCAAATTTCATAAATTTCTGTTCAGCAAACAATCTTGTCATTGGAAGCACTCTTTTTTCAACACAAGAAAATCCCCAAGTATACATGGACCGCACCATGTGGCAGTTAGAAAATCAGATAGATCACATTGCAATCAATAAAGAGGGATGGAAGACTCTGAAAACTTTAAGAAGCTATAGAGTTGCAGTTATTCGTAGTGACCACCAGCTCCTCAATGCCACACTGAAATTAAAACTTAAAGCACCAAGTAGAAAGATAGATAGAATAGCTAGGTTTGATAAACTAAGCTTTTAGAAGAAGATCAAAGCGATACATTTGCAATTTAATGTAGGAATCGATTTGTAGTATTTAATTCAATACTTTTCCATTCATCGTCTCCTGCTTCACGCTTCATTGTCCTGAGCCATGTAGACTTGGGTCCTCTAACTTATCTAGTGCCATCTAGAACCCCATGAACTAATCTCTCTTGGGGAGTGCAAAGAGCATGCCCAAACCATTTCCATCGATCTATCACCTTGATCTGATCCACATATGGCACTCGAGTAATCTCTTATAGTTTCATTTCTAATCCTGTCCTGACATTTAACTCCTAATATTCTTCTGGGGTCTTTGTTCTCAGATTTGCAATATCTGTTGGATATTGTTGTATTGTTATACCATGACTCATGTCCATATTGTAACAGAGATCTCACAAAAATTATATATAGCTTAATTTTTATATGTAATTTCAGGCGATTGGATTCAAAAATTTTGCTTAACATAGCCATTGAATGATTTTCTTTCCTCAATCTTTCATTACCCTCCCATTCAGATACCTTGTATTAGAGATCACAGTTCCTAAATATTCAAATCATTCTACCTCATTAATTCCCTTTTCTTCCAATGATACTTTGTCTTCCATTGCCTATTCCGTTTTCATCATCTCATCATCTGTCTTTCTTCTATTTATCTTGAGGCTAATCTCACGTGATATTTCATGCATTTTGGTAAGCGAGCGTTGCTAATCCTGTGGTGTTTTACTAATAAAGACAGCATCATCATCATATTTTAGGTCACCAAATTTCCTATTACCCATCAAGTCTAATCTTTCTCCAACATCCCTAACTGTTCTACACTTTACAAAATTCATGAGGAGGATCAACAACAGAGGTGACCACACATTCCGGAGCCTAGAGTACTCCACTGTTAACAGGAAATTCATTTGATGGTCTCCACTAAAAATTTAATTTGCACTTGCTATGTTCATGGACAGACTTCATCAAATTTACATCTTCAGGATAAACTCCATAATAATCCAAGACTCCACAAAACTTGACGGTGCACAATATCAGTGACTTTTCCATAGTCCACAAATGCCATCTTAAGGTAATCTTTACAGTATATTCCAGACATTGCTGTACAAAATGTCTCAAAATGAAAATTTGGTCCGTACAGCTTCTACCTTTTCTAAATCCTAATTGTTCATGTCTTAACTTTTCATATATATATTTTTTTCTCTCTAGTCTCCTTAGAATAAACATAACATATATTTTCATGAAAATTGACATAAGTGAGATGCCTAGGAGGTTGTTACAGTCAGTCATGTCTCCTTTCTTTGCCATTTTTACCAACACTCTAAGCTTCCAATTGTCAGGCTTTGTCTCCTGATGCCATATTCTGAAAAAATTTTGTAAGTATTCTGGAGGTCACTTCATTCATGACCAGTATACTAGTAGTTATTCCATTATCTGCAGGGTCTTTTCATAGGCTGAGTTTTACAATAATAGATTTGATCTCAAACATACTGAATTCATTCGTGGGTACATCAAGGTCTTTATCAGCTTCAGGTACATAAAGAAAACTTATTCCTTTTATATCTCCCATTAATGACCTCACAAACGTACTCCATCTAATGTACCAAACTGCATTTTCTACTGTTAGAACCAGCCTATCTCTCGTTTTGCTAAGTGTATGCTTCTCTTCTTTGCATCCAATTGTTCCAATTGTGTGTACAATTCTCATACCACAGCCACTACCTGTATTCATAGCATTGTCAGCTTTATCAGCTATCTTGTCCAAATATTTTCTCCAATCATGTCTAGTTTTTCTTTTGACCTCATTATCAAATGGTGTTTAAAACACAAACATTACAATTATGTACACAAGCACAAACATGTGTAAAAAGAAAATTATTGATGAATCCAAAAACAGGATGAGGTAGATGCCTCAACAGGTACATACTGTATATTTCTGTGTCCAAGTTTGCAATCTGGTTTTTGTAAAGGCCTTGGAGCATGTGATGCCCTTCTTACAGTCTTCAATGATGTACAAAAATCACTTTAATGTGGTCAGGAAGTTCGTATGATTGGCCCGGATTTTAGTGATGCCTTTGTCCCTGTTGTCTCTGAGCATTATTAATGAATTTTTAACTTCTAGACCCCAAAGAGTTGTTGTTGATGGTCACCATAGTAAGTATAGGAATGGGATATCTGGTGTTCTACAGGGTAGTGTTTTGGACCGATTACTTTCCATCTTATATACACATGACATATGGTTTGGCCTAGAAAACAAGCTTGTTACATATGCAGGTGATACTACTCTCTTTGCATCAATTCCATCTCCTAAATGTAAGTCTGGGGTTGCTGAATCCCTTAACAGAGATCTAGCTAAAAGCGCATGGTGCAAATTATGGGTTATGCCATTGAATCCTAACAAAACTCAAAGTATGATTGAAAGTAGGTCAAGGAGAGTGGCTCCTCAACATCCGGATCTCAGCATTGATAATATTTCTTTAACTTTGTATGACTCTTAAGATTTTAGGTATGATTCTCGACAGCAAATTTACTTTTGAGGAGCACATTAGGTCTGTGTCTTTTTTAATTGTACAAAAGATTGGCTTATTGAGAAAGACTTTTCAGATTTTTGATGATCAGTCCGTTCTGAAAAAGTGTTGTAAATCTTTCCTTTTACCTTGTTTTGAGTATTGTTCACCTGTCTGGTCTTCAGCAGCTGATTTTCATCTTAACTTATTGGACAGAAACTTTAGGTACATTAAATTTCCTCTTCCTGATCTGCATCTTAATCTTCGACACCATTGTTCAATTAGTTCATTATGCATGTTGCATAGGATTTTCCATAATTCTGACCATCTTTTACATTTAGGTCTTCTTGGACAGTTCCATTCTGTCCGTAATACTAGACATGCAGTTAATTATAATAGTCAGACCTTCTCCATCATGAAGATAAATACTACACAGTATTCTAGAAGTTTTATTCCAGATTTGACCAAGTTGTGGAATGATCTTCCTTATCGGGTAGTTAAATCAGTAGAACTTTGAAAGTTTAAAGTTGTAGCAAATGTTTTTAGGTTTAACAGGTTAACATAAATATTATCATAATTATATATGAATTGTCTGTTTTAATGTTGTTAATATTTTTTTAAATACTTTTTATTTATATACTTGTTTCCTTTCCTCACTGAGCTATATTTCCCTGTTGGAGCCTTGGGATAATAACATCTTGCTTTTCCAACTAGGGTTGTAGGTTGGCTAGTAATAATGGTAATAATACTAAGCCCTCTTTCTTAAATACATCAAATGAATAGTGATATAAAAAAATCTAATTACACTCCCTGTGGCCACGGCAGGATAACGACAATTAGAATAATGCTTATACATCTCTGTGTTGTAAGAGGCTACTAAAAGGGATGGGATGAGGGTACTGGGAACCCCAGGGTCCTGCAATTTTGTTCCTGAGAGATATCAAAGAAGAGAATCTTAGGGGAGAGTGACTGGTCTCCTCACTTTAGTTTTGGGGTGTCTGAATGTGCTTGGCCTCAATATGAAAGAAAGTAAATGATGTTAGACTGGAAGTAGGTTTAAGAATAGAAGGCAATAAAAGGGAAGGGTGAAGTGATGTTTGGTGAAGTGGCTGGTAGAGTCTCTTGGACTGAAAGGGGAAGAGCAAGAGAGGGTTTGGCTTTATTGCTAATTGAATGGATAACAGGAAGTAGTGGAATGGACGGCTGCATCATTCAGGTTAATGCTGGTTACGGTTATGGTGAGTAGGGGATGTTGGGCTTATGTTAGTCGGTATGGGCCAGGTTGTAAGAAAAGGGATGAAGGCTGAATAAATTCTGGAATGGATTAACTAGGTGTGTAAAAAGGAGTCGGCACCAGGAATTATGTAGTTGTGATAGGTGACTTGAATGTTAGAGTGGGTGCTGAAGAGGTAGATGATGTCATTGTGAAGCATGGTATAACAGGTGAAAATCAGAGTGGTGAGTGACTGGTAGATATGTGTGTTGAGCAATAGCTGTTAAAATGTTGTGATGTTTTTTTTTTTTTTTTCAAAAGAAAAGAAAACAATTGGTATACATGGGAAGAGTGGCAAATGGAAGAGTGGTAGAAAGGGCATTAATGGATTACGTATTGAGAGCTAGAAAGACGTTTGGAAGATTGAAAGATGTGCATGTGTTAAGGGATATGGCTAACAGTATGTCAGAAAAAGTTTTTGCTTGAAGGAAAATTAGTTGTAGCAAAAGAGTGGGGGAATAGAGTGAGGGAATGTAAAATGGACGTACTGAATGTTGAAGAGTTGATAAAACCATCAGTAAAAAGTGAATATCAAAAAAGGCTGGAAGTGGCATATGAGAAAAAGTGAAAGAAACTGGTAATCTAGAGAAGGAGTGGAGGTTAGTAAAAGCACATTTTGCTTGGATTGCAAATGATGGGTCGGACAAGAGGATTTTTTGAGACATTGGGAACGGTAGGGAATGGTAAAATTAAGGTTTGAAGATAAAAGTGTATGATATAAAGAGGGAATTTGAGGAATTGCTGCAGAATAATAATGTAGAGAAGTATGAGAGATATAAGGAGAAAATGTGAAAGTAGAATGAAATGTATCCGAGGCCAAGAAGGCCGCTGACTGGACGCGGGGTCAGGGATTGTGTCATTCATATGCAGAGAATAAGAAGTTTTCGAAAGAAGTGAATAGAGTAAGGAAAGATGGTTCCAGAATTAAAGTTAAAGGAATGAGTAGTGACCACTTGAAGGGTTAGTGAGATTGTTCATCATATGTTTTATTTTGTCAATGGTACCATTGGACTGGGTGTGTGCGTGTATTTTACCACTATATAAAAGTATGGGAGATGTGCATGAATGTTGCAATTCAAGGGTTATTAATTTCTTGGGTGTGGTTAGAAAAGGGTATGATAGAGTACTAATTAACTGAATTAAGGGTAAATGAGAGAATGCCCTCTTTGAAGTACAGGGTGGTTTTAGAACAGGCAGGGGATGTATGAATTAGATTTGTACATCTAGGCAGATATGAGAGAAATATTCAACGAAAGGCAAGGAGACATATTTTGCGTTTATAGATCTGGAAAAAGGATATGATGGAGTTGACAGGGAAGCGATGTGGAATCTGATGAGGTTACATGGAATTAGTGGAAAGTTGTTGCAAGCAGTGGTAGGTAGTAAGCTGGCCAGGGCACCAGCCACCCGTTGAGATACTACCGCTATAGAGTTATGGGGTGCTTTGACTGGTCAGACAGTGCTACATTGGATACTTCTCTCTGGTCAGGGTTCATTTTCCCTTTGCCTACACAAGCACCGAATAGTCTGGCCTATTCTTTATATATTCTCCTCTGTCCTCATACACTTGAAAATACCGAGATTAGCAAACAATTCTTCTCCTCCCTAGGGGTTAACTACTGCACTGTAATTGTTCA
This sequence comes from Palaemon carinicauda, assembly GCF_036898095.1. NCBI lineage: Eukaryota > Metazoa > Arthropoda > Malacostraca > Decapoda > Palaemonidae > Palaemon > Palaemon carinicauda. The sequence goes on along the minus strand of NC_090741.1, from coordinate 28,984,739 downwards.
GTGGCTACTTTCCTCTTGGTAAGTGTAGAGGACACTCCTTAGCTATGGCAAGAAGGTCTTCTAGGAGAAGGGTACTCAAAAAACAAATAATTTCTCTCTATTCTTGGAGTAGTGCCATAGCCTCCGTACCACAGTCTCCCACAGTCTTGGATAGAGTTCTCTTGCTTGAGGGTACACTTGGCCACACTATTCTATTTTATTTCTCTTTCACTTGCATTGTTAAAATTTTTATAGTTTATATAGGAAATATTTATTTAATTTTTGTTACTGATTTAAAAATATTTTATTTTTCCTATTTCCTTTCCTCACTACACTATTTTTCCTGTTGGAGACCCCGGGCTTATAGCATCCTGGTTTCCTAACTCGGGATGTAGCTTTACATATTATAATAATAAAAATAAAAATAATAATAATAATAATAATAATAATAATAATAATAATAATAATAATAGGCTTTAAAGCATGTGTTAGGATAAAAGAATGAAGTGAGCTAGTGGTTTTCCGTGAAAGTGAGGCTAAGACAGAGATGTTAGATGTAGCCATGGTTGTTTATTTTTTTTGATGATAGAGTGGTCAGACAGGTGAATGGTCGAGTGCTTGATTGAGGATTGAAGCATGATAGACGATAGTGATCATGAATGGGAGGTAAATCAGTAGTTGTTTGCAGAGTATACTTTTCTCGTTGCAGACTCGAAGGAGAAGCTTGGTCGATTAGTGACAGAGTTTGGAAGGGTATGTGAGAGAAGGAAGTTGAGAGGTAATGTGCGAAAGAGTAAGGTTATGAGATACACGAGAAGGGAAGTTGGCGCTATGTAGAGAGTCATATTAAATGGAGAGTGACTTGAGGAAGTATATCAGTTTAAGCACTTAGGGTCAGTTGTTGCATTAATGGTGGAGTGGAAGCAGATGTACGACTGAGAGGGAATGAAGGATGTAAATTGTTGTGGTCAGTGAATGGATTGGTGAAGAATAGAGGGTTAGGGATTAATGTAAAGAGAGTTATGTATGAGAAAGGAATTGTACATACCCTGGTTAGGAATCAGAAATGTGGGGAATGGAAATGACGGACAGACAAATATTGAATGTGTTCGAGATAAAGGGTCTGAGGAGTATGGCTAGTGTAATATGATTAGATAGGGTTAGGAACTAAGTAGTTAGGGTAAGAACTGGTACCGGAAATGATTTAACAGCTAGAGTGGATATGAATATATTGAGGTGGTTTGGCCATATAGAGAGAAGGAAAAGTAGTTGTTGGCTGGAAAAGGTGATGAATGCAAAAGTTGATGGAAAAAGTAAAAGAGGAAGGCCATGGCTTGGGTGGATGATATATGTGAGTGAGAAAATTAAGCATGCTAAAAATAGGAATGGATGGCCAGTTTGTGAAACAGTTCCGGTAGGCCCTGCTGCTTCTCCGGCCCCCTTAGTCATCGGTGAAGTAGCACCAATAAGGGATTCAGCATATGGGTTGTGCCACCATAACAGTACCAGCCTAACTCAGCTGAAACTCTTGTCAGGCTAGGAGGAGCAAAGAGGAAAACTCTCTTTAGGTTCCTTTTTTGATGTCATATAACCTCCAAAATTGAGGGAATACACACACACACACACACACACACATATATATATATATATATATATATATATATATATATATATATATATATATATATATATATATATATGTACAGTATATATATATATATATATATATATATATATATATATATATATATATATATATATGTATATATATATATATATATATATATATATATATATATATATATATATATATATACATACACGTCAATTATATAGAAATAGAATAATAAAAGTACAATAGCAATAGAAAGATGAAAACATGCATGCTCCAAGAAATTATTGTGTTTTTATCAAAAAGACGGAAATTCTGATTTTATTTGAAGTATGTTTATAATACTTTTATTATATATACCTGGTCACACTTTTTCATTTGGTCATATACCATGTAAAAGTAAAAATAATGTATTTTGGAATGGTATATGAAACATAAACATTATAATTATTCCAACCGGCAAAATCCCGCATAATGGAAATTTTTCATACATGCATAAACTATAGCTGAACAATGTGTAAAATGGGTAAAAATTTTCAGTTACATATTTCCTTATTGCTCCCTATCAAATAACATTTTTAAAGATGGGAAAACGGTAATAACAATTTTTAAACATTAACTCCATGATGAATTGATAACATTAATTGATGTTCCACACAAAATACTGAGTGATTGTAGGAGAAATCAAGAATTTGTGTCAGCTTATGTAAAATAAAATTGATTATGTTTTATACATACCCGATGATATATTTTGTCGTTTGCTATGGAGAAATATATAAGAGGGTTTTTCCAAATGGTATATGATATATAAACATTACAATTTTTCACACTTTTGCAAATATACGGAAAAAAAAAATATCAATTCATTCCAAAACAGTCCTCTCTTGATCATCGAAAATAAATACTGAACTTTCTACTTATTTTCACTGATCCAGGGTGCCGATGAAAAAAAAAAAATAATAAAAAATAAGAATAAACAGGGGATGTCGTGGAAAACTAAAAGTTTAACGGAAAAAGATTGAGTTGCACTTTCTCTTTACTTATATTATTAGTACTAAGAAGGCTTTACAAAATAGTCTTGATTACATAAGAAGGTGTTTAACAGTAAGATATACATGAGAGTTATATAAAATTAAATTAGTATTAGACATGGATCTTATACACGAATTACCTCGTGATGGACTAATTCATTAGGTTGAGTGTGAAGAGAAGTTTGATTTTAAATTAACTACAATGTTCTAAATTAAAAACACTAAAAAAGGGGTTTACATTAAATATATGCAAACAAACGCACAAATTTCATGGTACGGATAGGGAAAGAGTAGTTCTAAATATCCTCTTTATTCCCAACGTTTCGTGATTGCTATTCACGTTGTCCAGGCCTACAAGTAAAACATATACAAAAGAATTATGAAACAGTTATTTTTTCTTTCTTTTACAAATTCATTTTAAATAATAAAACTCAGTGAAAATTTAAATGAAAATTAAAAAGAAAAATATATATACATCGGACATAGTAGTGGAACCAACCTTGCAGAAACATAGTGAGAAACGGGATGCCAAAAAGAGATCTAAAACAAATAAAAGAAGGCTATGAAAAATATAAATAAATGGAAGAAGCTTGGGTATTTAACGAAGGAACTAGTCATTTGATCAATTTGGATTCAAGATGAGATAAGTCACAGTTATTTGACACTTGACCAATGATTGTAAAATCTTTGTTGTCAATATTTTGTTTGTAAATTTCAGCATGATTCTGAATATTTGAATATTCAGAGTTGGATATTTTTCAACATGTTTGATAGCTAACACCTCTATGGGAATCAATTCTGACCTTTAATAGGTCAGAATTGATATATATATATATATATATATATATATACATATATGTATATGTATATGTATATATATATATATATATATATATATATATATATATATATATATATATATTTAAATATCTATATATATATATATATATATATATATATATATATATATATATATATATATATATATATATATATATATATATATATATGTATATATATATATATATATATATATATATATATATATATATATATATATATATATACATATATATGTATATATATATATTATATATATATATATATATAATATATATATACATATATATGTGTATATATATATATATATATATATATATATATATATATATTATATATATATATATATATATATATATATATATATATATATATATATATATATATATATATATGTATATGTATATGTATATGTCCTAATCCTTGTATGCAAAATATGTAGAAGTATGTGTTTTATATAGTGAGATCAATGACCATTTCAAGAGTATTATGATTGTCACAAATTGTAGTGCATGATCACTGAAACCAGCTAATGGTGATGTATGTGAGGTTTTATAGGTGACGTGTTGTAACCCTATTGGTGAAAGTATATTTCCATCATAGGGGATAATTCCACCAAATCTAACAATTCAGCATATTGATAGAGCAACGTTGCATTTACTGGCCCATAGGTGTAAGTAGTAACATTCGAGCGATCATTAAAACAAGAAGATACTCGTATGAAGAGTATCTGGCTGTGTAAAATACACTCACAAACATTTTCATAATAAAATGAAAAAAAAAAAAAAACATGTTCCGATATCTCATTATCCATTGACATGCGACATAATTGGTGTCAGGTGGAAAGAATACGTCTGTTTTTTCAGGTGAGGAGTGAAATGGTTCTTTAAGCCAGAAAAATAAAAGTTCAAGATGCTTAGATACACCAGGACTAACATAGCAGACACTGCTGGTGCGGAAGATGAAAACGAAGGAGCATTTGTTTATAGTAATGTCGATGAAGAATATAGACGAGACCAACGAACGTAGGACTTAGAAAATATGTTGGATAACCTAACCGAGTTAATAAACAGATTATTAGTTGAATGAGAGGAGGAGCGGCACACAACCACGGCATATCCGACGTACATAAACGAAGTTCAAACACACACAAGTGAAAGCACACATGCACAGCAGAGTAGAGATACTCAAAACATCGTAGTTTGAAAATTGCTAGAACTCGAGGCAAGTGTTAGCTATTTTGATGATCAATGGCCTAATGAAAGGTTTCAATGGATCAAAGTGTTTTTGAGGGACTTTGAAGTAGCCACGTATGGGTGGTCAGAAAGATCAGAAGCAATTGAAGTAATCAGGTTGCTGAAAGATGCTCTGGTAATGGAGGTAACATGTTGGCCACAAGACAGTTTAAGAAGTTGTACTGAAATAAAATGACGTTTAATTGAAAAATACATCTTACCAGATGCAAGAAAGGGGGACATGAAAGAAAATTACAAAGCCCAAATCCAGGAGGATGAGTCCGTTCTCCGTTTTGCAACTCGTATGTTTTAAGATTTTGACTCGTTTCCTACACAGAATACCAATCTCCCAGAAGGTGATATAAAAGAAATTGCCCATAAACTTATTTGCAGATTAGTAAACCTTTATATATGTGGTTATTCGTTCGATAACAATCGCTCGTTAGCAAAAATAGTGATGGTAATACAAACCATTTAAGACAGTTTGCCAGAAGAAAAATAGACGGAGAATAACTGTACTGATTCCAAAAAGGTAGCAGCCTTTAGAGGCACTCACCAAACCCCAAACCGGGAGAGGAGAGAACAAACTCAGAAGTAAGAAGAGTCTTCATATGTTGGCAGAGTAGGAGAGAGGGGCACCCACGAGTGGAGTGCCCCAAGCAAGGATCCGCCCACTGTTACACTTGTCAGGCCTACGGTCGTCTTTCTCTAGAGTGCCCAACACAAAATGACAAGGGGGACTGGCTGTGGCACATGCACACCATCCCCCGCCCAACACCCGATGAAAAGACAAACGAAGAAGTGGGAGATGAGGGAGATCAATATTCTTCTGCTTGACAACAGGAGCATTCGAGCAGGCAGTGGTGCTCCCATAGGTACCACCAACCTCATCCCCGCACCACTAGGGACATGAGCGGTGAGCGGCGGTATTGCAAGCACGGTCGTTGTCACGTGCCCCACATATCCTAATGAGCTGCTCGGAATTTTACCAGTGAGGACTGACATACCAGATGAGTCCATTCCAGTGCTGATCGACACTGGAGCCAGTTCTTCGCTTATTGAAAAAGAATATCCTTGAACCAACTACAGTCAGTGGCATCCATCATCCTTGATATACCAGGAGAAAATAAACTACAGGCAAGGAATAAATATAACGCCAACTTTAAGGTGGGATCTGTGAAGTTTACACATGATTTTTTTTTGTCTTGCCCACATTGGGAATTCCAGGAATCAAGGCCATACACGGTTTTGATCTTATAATGTGTAATCAAATACACCTTTGCGGGGAAAAAGATATAATGAGAGTAAAAGCAGGAGGGTGCATTTTGCCGATAGAAAGTCATGAGAGAGTAAGTGCTTGTGCGGAAAATGAGACAGTTAAATAAGGTAACAGTTATACCTGAAAGAAGAGAATTATTACCTTACCAGACACTTATTAGCATTTCAATGACCTCGTGTCAGCCTCTCACGGAGGGAATATAAGTGATAGTTAAACCTCATGACAAATGGGCGCACATAGTCTTTGAGGGCTTGTCAGCCAAACAAGAGAAGAAAGCGTACAATGCTATAGTTAATTTGTCAAATAAAAAGTTGTGAAAAGTTATGTGAAATTGCTAATAATCAGATCTTGGGAGCCACAACTCCAATCCGCACAGAAGAACGCACTCAGAAATTGATCATCCAAGCACGGAAACTATATCCGCCAGAATATCAGCCAGTGGTTAGCAACATTGTTAATATTTATTCTGATGTAATTGTAATTGGAGACAAGCCACCCAGGAGGATTGATCGATTTCCATTTAGCATTGAAACTGTGCAGGTGGAGCCGATCAGGTCAAGGCCCTATAAGGTACCCATTCATTTCCAAAGGAGAGATAGGAAGTTGGTAAATTAAGGAAACAAGGGATTATCGAGGAGAGCAATTCCCTTGGGCTTCTCCAATTGTATCTGTTAGGAAAAAGGATAGCTCGATAAGATTGTGTTGATTATAGGAAGTTGAATGCAGTCACTAAGGGTAATGCATTTTCATTGCCTTCCATCGAAGAATTACATGTGAAGGTACGGGATAGTATATATTTTACAACTATTGATTTAGAATCTGGATATTATCAAACACTCATTCAGGATGACAGTAAATAAAATGGCATTTATAGCCAACCATCAACTATTTCAGTTTAATTTTCTTCTTTTTGGTGTTAAAAATGCTCCATGTCATTTTTCTAGAGTAATGATGGCGGTTTTGTCTTTTTTCATTGGCCATAATGTTCTTGTTTATTTAGAAGATATCATAATTACAGTGAAAACACCCGAATGACATAATAACAATATTCATAAAATTTTAGAAGCATAGTGACATTATGGTATAGAAAATAGAATTGTCAAAGTGCAAATTTTTCTGTAAACAGGTCGAGTTTTTGGGTCACATAATAACCCCAGAAGGTGTCCAACCCTACCCAAGTAAAGTAGAAGCTATAGATTTCCTCAGGCTACATACCCCTAAAGAAGTAGCTTGGGCCCTTTAGCTCATTGGGTATTACTGTCGATTCATAAGACGTGTTGGAGAGATAGCGAGACTCTTAGATGCTTTAAAGAAACCAAAAGTAATAAATTGATAGCGGAAGAAGAAAGGGCCTTTAACCATTTGAAAGTTGCCTTAACTAAGAATTACTTACTCGCATATCCTAGATTTGGTCATCTGTTTTTAGTGACAACAGATGTGAGTAACATGGCTATTGCTGGCGCAATTTCTCAACAAGATGATAAAGGTAGAGAGCAATCCATTTGTTTTGCTTCCAGGGCATTAAGAGGGCCAGAAAGGAATTATAGTACATTTGATTGTGAGGCATATGCTATTCTTTGGGTTCTAGAGAGGCATCGATCTTTTTATCAGGTCAGCTGATTGATTAGCAAAGGGATCATTGCTGCTTACGGGATTTATTCTACAAAGGAGGCTTGACGTCTGGACAAGCGATATGGATGGAATGATTGCTAGAGTTTAACCTAAAAGGGTTTGACCACATAGAAGTTAAGGCTAACAAGGTAGCTGATGCCCTCTCTAGAGGTGCAGTAATAAGAGTAACAACTCTGGCGCAAAAGAGGAACGAGGAACAAAACCAAAATATTAAAGGCCTCCATCAAAATAGAAAACCGGATGGTAATTCACGCTAGGAGCAATCAGAAAACGAGATCCAAGAGAGAGAGAGTGTTACAAAAAAAGGGGAGTGGAATTTTGTGCATGAGTAGTTGTTCCTCCCTCTTTAATTAATCGATCCATTCACATTGTACATGCAAGTCCGTTTGCAGGGTATTTAGGGGTTGATAGAAAGGTAAAGAGAGAAATGAATCATTTTGGTTAGGAATGGAAAAATCTATAGAAAATTATATAAAATCTTGTCATTTGTGTAATTGTTTCAAAGAACATAAAAACCCTGTACCGGAAGCCAGAAAGTTGCCTGTGATTTCAATTAAATCTTATAGGGTGCATATGGACATGGTAGGACCATATCCTACTGGTATAACACAGCATAAGTATATGTATGTGTATTTGTGAATGCATTTACTCATTACACTCATACTTATGCAATGATAGATAAATCAGCAAATTCATTGGCCCAGGTGCTGTGCTCTTTCATTACTAAGTTTGGTTGCCCGAAAATTTTGATAAGTGATAATGGTCTCGAGTTTATAGATAAGGTGGTGAAATCGGTCACAGACTTGGTGAAAATAGAACACTTTTCAGAGACAGCATATAGGCCTTCAGCTAATGGCTTAGTGGAATCGCATGGTAAGGAAGTGTTGCGAATTTTACTTTACTTATTGGCTGATGATCCCCTTCATTGGCACGCCATGCTTCCTAGAGCTGAGGTAGCTTTGAACACTACATATAAGGCCACGCTCAGAAACACTTTTCTTTTTAGTCTATTGACAGGATCCTCTGTTACCATATACTGTCCCGATTAATTCGCAATAGTTGCCAAATTATTGGCCTGGGCAATACTGTGTCTATTTACAAAATCTCTTAAGGAGAGTAATGAACACCACTGAAATGTTTTGAAAAGAGCTGCTTAAAACACAGTTGAAAATATGATTGTCGGTTCAAAACCGCACTGGTAAAAATATTTGTGGCGACCGTATGTATTTAAAAATCTTACAACTTAGGAAACAGAAACTAGAGCCAGCGTATTTGGGTCCATACTGAGTAAAGATGGTTAAATTTAACAAAGTAGCGATACAAAGCATTATTAATGGTGCAGTGTCTGAACATCATCAGGCACAAATACATGTGCTTCCGGAACAGGTAGTTTTGAAAAGTGTCAATCCAAGTGTACCTTCTTATCCAAGTATACGCAGCATTCCTCGAGTTGATGAGTAGGGAGTTTTTCTTTGCTGTTGTTTTTTTTTTGGAGTTTCCTCATTTCTTTTTTTAGACGTGGTTCAAATGAACATGATAATAACAATGTTTTCTTTTGTTTGTGCTTAATGTATAAGTGAAGTGTTTTGATAATTATGCTAGGTCTAGCAATACGTATGACATGCTAATGAGTGAACCTAAAACAAACAGAGAAATAATAAATAGGTCAGGTGAGATCCGTCAGTCTGATGCTCAACTATTGATGTTTTTACGCGATTCCTGGTTGCTGGGATTGGGGGGCTTTCCGAAGGGCAAGTGGCTACGAGATTAAAGTTCAGCCTCGAAAAAAAGCAGTGTTAGAGAATGTGTAGATTTGAATACCTTATACTTAGAGTTATAAGAGATGGGTGGGGAGCTGAATGATTTTCTCAGGAATACGTCTAATAGCCACCGATTGATAGTTACAAGTGCTATTATAGTAATGATTTTAAAAATGGCGAAACAGTGATGGTGAGCTGTGCTAAGAAATTGTGCTGTAAACCTGGACAAGTAAAATCAAAGGATGAAGGAATATCTATTCCCACCTTTATCCCGGCCAAAAGGCCAGTATTGCCCGTGACCAGAGGGAGATTATTGATGAGGCTGTGTATTACCGATGATGATGTGATTTTTTTTTCTGGTGTTCTGTATTATAATTGCAAAGGTCATAAAAAGAAATAGGTGAAATTATTTTATATTTCATTGTGTACATTTTTACAAGAATTATTTCATTTCTTTATTTTTTTTGTGGAAGATGTATATTTTTATGGGTGATTTCTATGTATATATTTTATGATGCATTTCTGTCTAGAACATGCCACGCCCTATTCAGGGTCGGAGTGTTCTCCATATATCATAGACTAGAGAGGGCGAGTGGACACCTCCCTGAGTGAGGAGCTTTTGCGGGGGGGGGGGGGAGTAATGTCCTATTCCTTGTATGCAAAATATGTAGAAGTACGTGTTTTATACAGTGAAGTTAATGACCTTTTAAGAGTACTATGACTCTTAAATTGAAGGGCACGATCGCAGAATTCTGTTATAGGAGGCGTGAATTAAGTCTCATAGGTGACATATTTTAACCCTATTGGTGACAGTATATATCCATCACAGTGGAAAATTCAACAAAAGCTAACAATTCAGCATATTGACAAAGAAACATTGCATTTCCTTGTTCAGAGGAGTAAGCAGTACAACTAGACCGATCATTAGGACAAGACGGTAATCGTCTGAAGAGTATCGAACTGTGTAAAGTGTACTCACGACCATTTTTATGATAAAGTGAACAGAAAATCTATTCCAGCTCTCTCAACAACCGTTAGGGAACCAAAAGGCTTCGCTCGCCTCCAGGGAAATGACCAATATCATTCATCTGTAACTTGCTGCAGACGGTTTTCCTCACAAAGTGAGTCTATTTCTTGCCCTTTGGGTACAGGACCTAACCAAACATGTACATGCTGCCATCCCCGACGTCGATATTTTGCCCATGATGGACCTGATGACCAAAGTCGATGCCCTTATGAACAACCACTTCACCATCAACGTCTCCACTTCTAACAAAGTGGATAACTATTCAACATCGACCGAAAGCGATGTGCCAGAGAATCAAAAACACTGCTTACCACAAACTATTTGCTCACATATCCAACCAATGACCCAAGAGTTATAAGAAAAGGGTGGGGAGCTGAATGATTTTCTAGGGAAAACTTCTAGTAGCTAAAGATAGGTAGTTACAAATGCCAGTGTAGTTATGATTTTAAAAATGGCGAAACAGTGATGATGAGTTATATTAAGAAATTGTGCCGTAATCCTGGACAAGTAAAATTGAAGGATGAAGGAATATCTATTCCTACCCCTATCCCGACCAAAAGGCCTGTATTGCCCATAACCAGAGGGAGGTTATTGATGAGGCTGTGTAGTACCAATGTTAATGCTTTTTTTATTTTTTTTTTTTTACTTCAAGTATTTTCTATTACAGTTGCAGATGTCATAAGAAGGAATGAGTGAAATTATTTCATTTTGAACTGTGGAAATTTTTACAAGCAATATTTTTTTTTTTTTTGTGGAAGATGTTTATTTTTATGGGTGATCTCCGTGCATATATTTTATGTTGCAGGTATAAATGCATCAACTATATAAGACGAACAAATAGTAGACAGTATGTCCTGCTGCGGCAGTACAGCTGGAGTGGCTGCCTGGTTGGACGTGGACAGTGATGCTGTTCACGTATCAAATGCGTACCGCACTCAGGGATACCACCATTGAAATTTAGTTTTTTATATTAACATATGAATAGATAGATATATAAAAGTCGATAAATAATAATCCACAAATACGTATATATATTTTTTCTTTACTGTGAGTTCTGCCATATTTTGAATGTTTATTTTTATTTTGATATTTGGAGATTTTGGCGACCCCAGGAAAAGCACTTGGCGACCCCACTTGGGGTCGTGACCCCAGGGTTGGGAAACCTGGTTTTATACAGTGAGATTAACAACCTTTTAAGACCACTATGACTTTCATAAATTGTAGTGTGCGATCAATGAATTTTGCTATATGTGACATGTATTAAGTTTGATAGGGGACATGTTGGTGATAGTATATTTCCATCACAGTGGAGAATTCCACAAACGTAACAATTCAGCATATTAGCAGAGAAACATTGCATTTCCTTGTTCCAAGGAGCAAGCAGTACAACTCAAGTGATCATTAGGACAAGAAGGTACTGGTCTGAAGAGTATGCGGCTGTGTAAAGTGTACTCACGAACATTTTTTATAATAAAGTGAATTGAAAAACTATTTCAGCTCTCTCAACAACCGTTGGATATCCAACAGGTTTCACTCGCCCTCAGGGAAATGACCAGTATCACTCATCTGCAACCTATCGCAGATGGCTCTCCTTACAAAGTGAATCTACTTCTTGCTCTATGGGTACCTGACCTAACAAAACCTGAACATGCCGTCATCCCCGATGTGGATATTTTGCCCATGATGGACATGATGACCAAAGTCAATGCCCTTATGAACAGTCACTCCACTCCTCACAAAGTGGATAACTATTCAACATCGACATAAGGCGACGTGAATGTGTTAAGACTGAAACCCCCTTCCCATGATGTGCCAGAGAATCGATAAAGCTGATTACCACCAACTATTTGCTCACACATCCAACCAATGACCTCTAGAGCCACTTCCTGATGCTCATTGGTCACAGTTATGCATCTACCAATCCTAATTCGGAGTTGCTGCAAATATACATGCAAATGGTTGTCAGTGGCCCAAAAACTTATAAGTAGGCCATGACTTGCAGCGGTCGGCCCCTTTGTCAATAATCTTTTTATTTTTTTACATGATGTAGTATGAGCATGCAATTTTGGGTAGACAATGGTGCTTGCCAAGTCCCCTCTCTAGGACACGACATAGTCTGTCTAAGTCTTCAGACATCTGCTCAGTATATACTAACAGATCTGCAATACCCACCCATGGTTATGGAAGCATCACATTATCATTTGAAAGGTCATCATATAATTGGAAGTTTCCAATGGCTGACGTCACATAGCCAATTCTCAGTGTGGACTACCTCTTATATTCCAAACTCCTAGCGGGTGTTGCTCACCGTCGGTTAGTCAAGGAGGATTTTTACTCCTCAAGTACAATACCTTATGCTAACACTTAATGAAAATATATAACCAGATCACAATACAAATAACTAACCTTCCTACAGGGCCGTTAAACTGTTAGAGAATATTTAAAAGTACTCACTACACACGGTATATGCGGGCAAAAAATCACTTTCGGGCGGACAGAGTATATGTATTGAACACTTTGAAAACAATATTCAAAGAAGAGATAGAGGCAGGGATGGTGAATGCTGAAGGTTGTATTCTCTATCTGTCTCTATAACACTGGGAGTCCCCTTGTTTATATGAAACTTAGCTACTTCCAGAAACTTTCTAGAGATTTGGAGTGTCGGGGGACAGGCATTAGCGTCAGAGTAACCAACTATTGCTCTCCCAAACATATGCTCATGCCACGACAGACCGCTCTCCCAGCCAGCTAACTCCACCTACCCTTTGTCCCCAAAATAAAAAAAAAGATAACATCCTATCACTAAGTCCCTCGCCAAAATTTCAAAGCACATGGCACTGCGCATTCTCTCAAACATGAGGCAATACCTCATAATATATAAAAGAACATTACATAAAGCCTTATTCCTATCATGTATGATCACATAATACTTACAAACAGATTACATAAGACTTTGTAACAAAATTACGTGAAATAAAAAATTTAATAATATACTTGAATCTAGCCAAGGAGAAAAAACCTTACAAGCTCGCTAACCTCTCTTCAATGCACAATTAAAATATAAATAAAATCATTATTAAACTGGGGTATTTACTCTAGACCAGACCATCTTCGTAAGACTATATATATATATATATATATATATATATATATATATATATATATATATATATATATATATATATATTTATATATATATATATATATATATATATATATATATATATATATTTATATATATATGTATATATATATATATATACATATATATATATTCATGTGTTATATATATATATATATATATATATATATATGTGTATATATATATATATATATATATATATATATATATATATAGATATATATATATATTCATATATATATATATATATATATATATATATATATATATATATATATACATATATATATATATATATATATATATATATATATATATATATATATTATATATATATATATATATATATATATATATATATATATATATATATATTATATATATATATATATATATATATATATATATATATATATATATATATATATTTATATCTATATATATATATATATATAAATATATATATATATATATATATATATATATATATATATATATATATATATATTTATTATCATCATCATCATCACTATCTCCTCTTACGCCTATTCACGCAAGGGGCCTCGGTTAGATTTTCCCAGTCGTATCTATCTTGAGCTTTTAATTCAATATTTCTTCATTCAATATCTCCTACTCGAATTTCTTAGTCTTCAGCCATGTTGGCCTCTGCCTTCCAACTCTTCTAGTACCTCGTTAGTTGAAAACTATAAGATACTTCCCTCAGTGCTACATGGTAATAAATACTATATTTCAATTCAGTTACTCTATTATTATATTGCCAAATATTTTGTTACTTTTTAAACGTCGATGATTGTTTTAGATAAGAGAGAAAGTTCTACTTATTTCCATGTTTAAAGTGTAAGGACACCGCTCCTTCCGTCGTCAAGAAAATCAACAAATATTCTATTTATTTAAATTCTCCTTTCGACACACAGTGGCTTCCTATATATATGTATTCCACTCCCTCAGAGCTACAATTTGACATATGTATTATTTCATTACATGTTTCTGTTTACCTGCAATTCGTGTATTTGTTCATGTGAGAAAACACATATATTTTGGCGGGAAGTTCAAGCTGAATTGGCGCCTACGCCATGCTACCTTTCCGTCCACACCCTGTATTATATTCCCACGCGTGTTTGAATAAACTATCAGTTGATGTTGGTGACGCTTGTCTCACTGTCCTTACAACATAATTTTCTCGTTAATAGAAATTTTAAAAACTCGCCGAGAAGGAAATAAAATTATCACTAATCTTTTATAATCTACTGTGGAAATATGCCGTTAAAAACGATACAAATACTAGAATAAATGTTGCCAGGCACTTACTGTTTTAAAAACGGATATATTGACGTAAAGGATTGATATCACGGTCACCAACTAGTAAAAGGTAATGACAAATTATGGTAAAATACGGTTTCCTGTATTCTGAAATACTACTAATAACTGTATATTTCCTACAGAAAATATCCGATTATAATTACGGTTTTTTAACAGTGTAGTCTTGTGGTATTCCATTTTAATAATGTAAAGTTATGGGCCTTCAAATTAATATATAATATATATTTGGAAATCATTCGCTTTGAACAAAACATTCAAGAGGTACATGATTTAAGGAATATATAATTCCAATTCCTACATGTATTATCCCAGCCACGTATTCTTTTCATGATTCTACCTATTCTCCTTGGCTTGTGGGTCTGTCTCCTACACACGTCCCCCTCCCTACTAAAATCTGTCTCCTGCACATGAAGAGATGCAATTGTCAATTATCTTTTTTATTTTATTTTTCTTTAATGTGTCTTTGACACACGGTAGTCTGTTTTTTTTTGTGTGTGTGTGTTGTTATGCTCCTTCGACCAACAAAAGCTAAGCTAGACGCAAAATATGAGAGAGAAAGAGAGAGCAGTTGTCAACTCAAACTTCAATATATTCCCCATTAACATATTTTATCAATAATTTACATAAATGTTTCATCTAATGTAATAAAAAGTACAAATTACAATATGATGAAAAACCAACTTCGTACTGTGTATCGTTAAATTGCCTTTAATGTCTTTCTTTAAGGCACTTTTAGAAAATTAGTAAAATAGCTAGAAATAACCGTTTCTAGAGCCACATAAAAGGATTTAGGGAAGTGAAATTAGTTAAGAAAATAAAATAATAAAATGAAACATAATGTCAAAATTATCCAGCTTAGGCTTTCACTTGAATGAAAAATCTTGGTCATCCTTTGGCAGCTAAGAAAAGTCTCGAGATCATTGCTAGTTCTGAACTGTGATGTATCTTCTGTTGCTCAATATTTTTTTTTTTTTTAATTTTCACCTATCTATTCTCGGAGGAAGAGAACAAACAACAGATTCGTTGGCATTATCATTTAGGAAAAGAGTAAACATATTACTCAAAATCTAAAACTGGTTGAAAACCCCAAATTATTTTCAACCAATTGGGTGTATCAAAAGTACTCAAAAGCACTATTGTTTAGAATAACGATTATCAATATTTATCATAAAATATCGTCACCATAAACTGATATTGCAAACATGTGTCATTTAAAATTACTGAATAACTCTTTTAATTCAATTATCTTCTGATAAAAAGCTGTAGCTGCTCTCATAAAAAGGGTTTTTGAATTCAATTCCTCATCATTTATTCACTCAACGGTCTTCAAGTCCCCATTGTAGGTACAAATTCCATCCGTGATACTAGCATTAATATACAAGCCAAGACAAGATTCAGAATTTGTCGTTGCGGAAAAAGGTTAAGAGAGAGAGAGAGAGAGAGAGAGAGAGAGAGAGAGAGAGAGAGAGAGAGAGAGAGAGAGAGAGAGAGAGAGAGAGAGAGAGAGAGAATATTAAACTAGAACAGGCACTTGATAGAGGTCATAGCTTTTCCTAAATCATATTGTATATCACAGTATAAGCAATAGAGTTTTA
>NC_090741.1:28960766-28965766 GCF_036898095.1 Palaemon carinicauda | reverse complement strand
TAGCACAATGAATACCACCAGAATGTACTATTTCCTTTCGAAAATAAGTTATATTGAGGGATATGAGGACGATATTACATTCTGGCAAAAGCTATCATAAAGTTTTTTTATATACAAATCATTTAAACACCAAAAGTTTTCTGTGTCAGAACAACGTAATTTAATGAGATTTTATAATGAAGCTATAATATATCTATTTTCCCAAAATGTATGCTCTAAATTGTCGGAAAAATACATTAGCAGATAGTATGAGCACAAAATTATTCCTCATGCTGATACCCAGAGAGATTATTATAGGGGTTATGTAATTCCTAGTAGCTTTATCTTGAAATTACACTGCTTGAAGATCAAACTGACTGCTTACAAATTTTATCCACAACGTTCTTATAATCTTGATTCAAATAGGTTTAACTCAGTAGGATAAATTCCTTATTTACAGTGAATAAGTGCCGGAATTAGTACAGCTGTGTGGTGTTGGATGTGGACCTTTGAATCGGGTGAATTACTCCAGGTAGATGGGCGTTTATCGAGTGAAAAATACATTGCTATCCGCAAATCCCTATTTCGAAGTGTTCGAGCAGTATCCATCCATACCACCACCTCATTCTATCGAGGTAGGCGTTAAACCCTAACTTCCACAGATGACGACTTAAAGGGCGAAAAGGGAAAAACTAATTATTAAAACTTCTCGAAAATAAATTTTGATTGTCATTATAATCACAAAATCATGCAGGCGAGGAGCGAAACCCTTGGATTCCTAAATATTTTCTCTCACTCATTAGATTTGTACCACCGTGTGTCACACAATTGTACATAATTATTTTGTATATATTATGCTTGTATCTGCGCTCTTCCCTCGCACTAAAAAGAACCTGAATGATCATGTCTCCGTTTTGCTCTGTAACATTGTCTGTCTCTCGAACAGGTCATGTCCTGTTGCCTTGAGGTTTTGTATATAAAGAAGAGTGTTCCTTAATAAATAACTCAGTCGTTTCTAATCTGCCTTTGAGTTCACAACTCCTCTCTCGGCCCGTCACATTGGTGACCCCGGAAGTCGACTCGCTCCCACTGCCTTCCACCCCCACCTCCCTCGCCCCTCCATCGTTGGTACTATGACGGAGGCGGACTCTACCCCAGCAGTTGGCACTGCGGCCGCTCCATTGAAACTTTCCCCGTTCGCTAGCGGAGAAGCGTTTGCTTGGTTTCAACGCCCTCAAGTCCACTTTCGTATCAGGGGCGTGACTCGCTCAACCACCAAAGCGGATTATGTTCTCGCGGCGATACCCGAGGACAACTTCCCAGAAATATCCGACTGGCTTTGTGAACAAGGAGACACCCCAATAGCGTATGACTTCCTCAAATCATACCTCCTGCAGCAGTACTCGCCGTCGCCAGCCGCCCGTATAGCAAAGCTTTTTCAGCTCTCGCAACAACCGTTGGGGGACCAAAGGGCTTCGCTTGCCCTCAGGGAAATGATCAGTATCGCTCGCCTTCAACCTGCCGCAGACGGCTCTCCTCGTGAGGTGAACCTACTCCGTGCCCTTTGGATACGCCGTTTACCTGAACCTGTGCGCGCTGCCATACCCGATGTCGATAGTTTACCCATAAAGGACTTGATGACCAAAGCCGACGCCCTTATGGACAGCCACTTCAAGACCTCCATCAACGCCTCCAACCCTGACGACGAGGATGCCTATTCAACGTCAACCGAAGCTGACATGAATGCCATAGGACATACACGCCTACCCCGTGACGTGCCGAAGCGGAGACAAAGCCGCCCACCACCCACCAATCGCTCGCGCCCCAACGAACGACTTCTACAGCCACTTACTACCTCCCATCCGCCGCAGTTTTGCTACTATCACTTCAGATTCGGGGCAACCGTGAAGAAATGTGCCAAAGATTGTCAGTGGCCCAAAAACGTGTAAGTAGGCCATCGCTTATGGCGGTGGCCTCCCATGTTTCTAATCTTTTCTTTTTACAGGATGCAGGAACGGGCGTGCGATTTTTGGTAGACACGGGTGCTTGTCGTTCTCTTTTGCCAAGGAAACTCTTCAAGGCACAACGTAGTCTGTCTACATCTGCCGACGTCCGCTTGGTAGCTGCCAACGGATCTGCGATACCCACCTACGGTTACGAGAACCTCACATTATCGTTCGGAAACGGTAAATTCAATTGGAAGTTTCTCGTTGCTGATTTCACAATGCCAATCCTCGGTGCCGATTTCCTCTCTCATTTCCACCTTCTGGTCGATGTCGCCCACCGACGATTAGTCAACGCAGACTCGTACTTGTCGACGCCTCTTCAACCCGCCCCCTCTAACCTCGCTCTCCACATCAGCACACCCATGGATGCCTACGCCCACCTCCTCACGTCGTACCCGGAAGTTTTCCGTCCAGAACTTCGCCAAACGCCCACGGTTCCTGCCAAGCACGGTATTTATCACCATATCAAGACGACGGGACCCCCAGTCTTCGCAAAATTCAGACGTCTGGCACCGGAACGATTGGCAGCCGCCAAACAGACGTTCGCCGAAATGGAGAAAATGGGCCTTTGCCAAAAGGCCTCCAGCCCATGGTCGTCACCCTTACACATCGTTCTGAAGAAAGACGGCTCCCTCCGTCCGTGCGGGGATTACAAGCGCCTGAACATGCAAACAGAACCGGATCACTACCCCCTCCAAAACATTGCCGATGTAACCTCCTACCTGCAGAAAGCAAAGGTTTTCTCTACGCTCGACCTCCTGAAGGGGTATTATCAGGTGCCTATGAACCCAGAAGACATCCCAAGACCACCATCACCACTCCGTTTGGCACATTAACCTTCAATTACTCCTGTTTTGGCCTTCATAATGCTGGGGCAACGTTTCAACGTCTCATGGATGGCATCCTAGGGGACCTCCCTTTCTGTGTATGTTATGTGGACGACATACTTGTGTTCTCCTCCTCAAAAGAGGAACACCTCCGTCACCTGCGCATCGTGCTCGACCGCCTGCAACAGAACGGCCTTGTAGTCCGGTACGACAAGTGTACCTTTGGCGCCAACGAAGTGTCGTTCTTAGGGCACCGTATCACTCCTGAAGGAGTCCATCCCCTCCCTGAGAAGGTAGCAGCCGTTCAGAATTTCCCCACGCCCTCGACCGTCAAAGCTCAGCAGGAATTCTTGGGCATGATCAACTATTATCACCGTTTTCTGCCAGCCATTGCCGCCACTCTTGCTCCCCTCTACGCCTCCCTCAAGGGCAAGCCAAAGGACCTGAAGTGGGGTCCCCTTCAAGAAGCAGCCTTCTGCAATGCAAAGAAGGCCCTATCAACTGCTGCGGCTCTCACTTTTCCTATCCCACACGCCCCTCTCCTTCTCTCCACCGATGCCAGCGACATCGCTATTGGTGCAGTACTCGAGCAGGTGGTCAAAGGCTCGCCCCGCCCATTGGCCTTCTTCAGCAGAAAACTGTCCAAGGCAGAATCGGGTTATTCTACCTTCGATCGCGAATTGCTGGCGGTGCACTTGGCTGTCCGTCACTTTCGCCATTTCTTAGAAGGTACGCCCTTCGTCATTCGTACAGACCACATGCCTCTGGTGCACGCCTTCACTCGACAGTCTGACGCCTGGTCCGCTCGTCAACGCCGACATCTCTCCGCCGTGGCTGAATACAATTGCACCCTCCTATACGTCCCTGGGAAAATGAATCCCATTGCCGATGCCCTGTCAAGAAACACGTTGGCTGCCGTTCAACTGGGATTGGATTACAACGCCCTGGCTGAAGCCCAACGACAGGATCCAGATTATCAAGCTTGTAGGACATCCTGCACGTCCCTCCGTTGGGAGGATTTTCCCCTCGAAGACTCCAACACCACCCTCCTCTGTGACGTCAGTACTGGTAGACCGCGACCTTGGATTCCTTCTCCCATGCGGCGACAGGTGCTTGATTTCATCCACAGCCTTTCACATCCCTCGTGCCGTTCTACTGCACAGCTGCTGAAGGCAAAGTTCATTTGGCACGGCATTTCTAAGGATGCTAAGGATTGGGTCCGTGCCTGTACTTCTTGCCAAACTTCCAAAGTACATCGACACACGGATTCAGGAATGGGCACCTTTCCTCAACCTCAGCGTCGTTTCGCACACATTCACGTCGACGTTGTAGGCCCCCTACCCACATCACAAGGACATCGTTACCTGTTTACGGTCATTGGCCGCTCCACTCGTTGGCCTGAAGCCATTCCCATGGAAACTGCAACGTCCACCTCATATACATCTGCCTTACTCTTTGGATAGATTTCAAGATTCGGTATCCTAGAGCATATTACTTCTGACAGGGGAACAACTTTCACCTCTCAATTATGGACGTCATTAGCGAATCTTCTTGGCATCACCCTACATCAGACAACAGCCTACAACCCCGCTGCCAATGGAATGGTTGAACGTTTTCATCGCACCCTCAAAGCAGCTTTGATGTCCTGCTGCAAGGATTGCAACTGGTTTACTCAGCTTCCCTGGGTCCTCCTTGGACTAAGGACCACTCCTAAAGACGCCCTCGACGTCTCGGCAGCCGAAATGGTGTATGGCGACCCTTTGGTCGTCCCTGCCGAATTTTTTCCTTCTACAACCTCCTCCGACGATCTCCAGCGCATACGTCACGTCGTGGGAAAATTTACTCCGTGCCGCCAGACTTACAAGCCCCCAGCGAAGCATCACATACCAACGGACTTGCACTCTGCAACGCACGTCTTCCTGCGCAACGACACCAGCAAGCCACCACTAACGGCCCCTTACACGGGCCCTTTCCTTGTGATCCGACGCAGTCCGAAAGCATTCCTCTTAAACATTCGGGGCCTACAGTTCGCCTCTCCAGATCAGGGCGCCCTATTTAACATGTACAGTATGTCATTTTTAGGGGGGGAGCCATGTACCAACCGTGTGTCACACAATTGTACATAATTATTTTGTATATATTATGCTTGTATCTGCGCTCTTCCCTCGCACTAAAAAGAACCTGAATG
>NC_090741.1:28948266-28955766 GCF_036898095.1 Palaemon carinicauda | reverse complement strand
TTATGATGGCCAAAAGAGGAGTAATTGAAGGTGTATGTACCGAAAGGAGTGGTAATGGTGGTCTTGTGGATGTCTTTTTGGTTCATAGGCTACTGATAATACACCTTCAGGAGGTCGAGCATGGAGAAAACCTTCGCTTTGTGTAGGTAGGAGGGCACATCGGCGATGTTTGGGAGGGGGTAGTGATTTTGCATGATCAAGCGCCTGTAATCCCCACACAGATGGAGGGAGCCGTCTTTTTTCAGAACGATGTGTAAGGGTGATGACCAAGGGCTGGAGGCCTTCTGGCTAAGGCCCATTTCTTCCATTTCAGCGAATGTGGGTTTGGCGGCTGCCAATCGATCCAGTGCCAGATATCTGAATTTGGCGAAGACTGGGAGTCCTGTCGTCTTGATATGGTAATGAATACCGTGTTTGGCAGGAGCCGTGGGCGTCTGGCTAAGTTTTGGACGGAAAACTTCCAGGTATGACGTGAGGAGGCTTCCGTGGGAGTGCTGATGTGAATAGCGAGGTTGGAGGGCGCAGGTTGAAGAGGTGTCGACCAGTACTAGTCTGCTTTGACCAATCCTCGGTGAGCGACATCGACCAGAGGGTGAAAATGAGAGGAAATCGGCACCGAGGATTGGCAACGTGACCTCAGCGACGAGAAACTTCCAATTAAATATGGCGTTTCTAAACGATAATTTTAGGTTCTCGTAACCATAGGTGGGTATTGCAGATAAGTTGGCAGCTACCAGGCGAACATCGGCAGTCTTAGGCAGAGTACATTTTGGCCTTAGGAGTTCCTTTGGAAAAAGAGAAAGACAAGCACCCATGTCTACCAAAAATTGCTCCCCATTCCTGCATCATATAAATAGAAAAGATTAGTAACACAGGAGGACACCGCCACGAGCGATCGCCTACTTACTCGTACTTTGGCCACTGATAATTCTTGGCACATTTCTTCATGGCAGCTCAAAATCTGGAGTGATAGTAACAAAACTGTGGCCGATGGGTGGAAGAAAGTGGTTGTAGAAGTCGTTGGTTGGGGCGCGAGCTAGTGGTGGGTGATGGGTGGCTTTGTCGCCGATCCGGCACGTCCCGGGGTACAAGTATGTATCCTATGGCATTCATGTCAGCTTTGGTTGACGTTGAATAGGTGTCCTCTTCGTCAGGCGTTAATGGAGGTCTTGAAGGTCGTGAAGTGGCTGTCCATAAGGCTTTGATCATCATGTCCTTTATGGGTAAACTATCGACATCAGGTATGGCAGAGCGCACAGGTTCGGGTAAACGGCGTACCCAAAGGGCACAAAGTAAGTTCACCTCATGAGGAGAACCGTCTGGGGCAGGTTACAGGAAAGCGATACTGGTCATTTCCCTGAGGGCAAACAAAGCCCTATGGTCCCTAAACGGTGGTTGAGAGAGTTGAAAAAGCTTTGCTATACGGGCAGCTGGCAATGGGGAGTACTACCTCAGAAGGTAAGTTTTGAGAGCGTCATACGCTATTGGTGTGTTTCCTTGTTCACAGAGCCAGTCAGAGATTTCCAGGACGGTGTCCTCAGGGATCGCCGTGAGAACATAATCTACTTCGGTGCTTGACCGAGTGACGCCCTTATGCAGAACTGGACTTCTGAGTGTTGAAACCAGGCAAACACCTCTCTGCTGGCGAACGGCGAAAGTTTGAATGGGGCGGCGCCAAGTTCCTTGAAGTCAGCCATAGTAACAGCGGGGTGGGAGGAGAAGATGGGAAGAGCCAGTCAACTTCCAGATTCTGATGTGACGGGTCAAGTGAAGGTTGTGACTCAAAGGTGAGATGAATGCAGCTGAGTAACTTTATTAAAGTCACATTGAGTATATATACACACTAGATCCCGACAAGAAGGTCACAAAATACAAACATGCTATTTCTTGTCCAACAGGCAACTGGTTCTATTAACAGTTATCAATGTAGTAAGCAGACAGGTTAACGCAAGTTGCTGTCAGTGCGAGAGGAGAGCGAGGATACAAAGGATAATATATACAAAAAAGAAAAATGTTGTTACTATGTACGGTCGTGTGACACATGGGTGGTACGATATATATATATATATATATATATATATATATATATATATATATATATGTGTGTGTGTGTGTGTGTGTGTGTGTGTATGTGTGTGTGTGTTTGTGTGTGTGTATGTATTTGACATTTGCAGTATATATTTGAAATGTTAGGTGAGGCTCTGCCAATTTTGTAGAAATGGTAAGACAACCAACATCTCTGTTTTATTATGGGAACACTCGAGACATCTGACAAAAGATTTCCTCTAAGTGTGTGCATTCCTTTGATTCAAACTGTATATATGTCAGCAAAAGAGGATAGAATGCAGACGGGTAATATTATAAGGAAAATCAATAACGTAGGTATCAGTCCTTTCGCTCTTGTCTCTCCAATTCACTTACATAAGTCATTGAAGCCTAGAAAAAAATGATGCCTCAATAGCATAGAATTAGCTAATCTTAGGAAATTTTCTCACTAAGCTATATCAGGTATTCCCATCAGATTATAATTACATTGTCCTTTTACTCTATCGTGCTTGCCAATATTCATAAATGGCTTCATTTCACTTATGCAATGAGAAGGATGTAGAGAAAATATTTATATAAAGCAATAGCTTGGTAAGAGTCTGCAAATAATGGTTGTTTGTAATATGGGGTACTGGGTTACATCCAGCTTCCTAACAAATACATCACTATCCTCTGTAGAGTACAATATATGTGCAGATTCCAGTATCACGCATATTTGCACAAGACGTTGGTTTATATCAGCTCCTACCATCTGAAGATTCCTTTATTCTTATCAATACTATTAATGTAAAGTTTACAAATTAAGGAAAATTTGCAAGTCTGGTTAAAGAATGCAGTAAACAAGCTACCCGTTTTGGTGGTGTCGTCTCCTTTCCTTAGGCTAGAGTGCTGGAAACAATGCTAGCTATGTCTTTAAATATGGGCGTTCTGGCTTAGACAGAGAGGCGGCAGATTTACATTGGCAGCCTCGGGAGTTGTGAGCGGAGTGAATATTGAGGTTGATAAGGAGGTGAATTCACATTGGCTAACCCATTCGCCGAAAGTGGCTATAGTTCAGTCAGACTGCCTTCCGGCTCACTCATTGGTGATGAGTCACCATCTTGTCCTCCGACAGCTCGGCTCTAATTGGTTGGAGCGCTCACCGAGAGGATAGGCAGACTAGGCGGGGTGTCCTGTCACTGATCAGAGCTTTCTTGGTCGGTGGTGTCTTGATTGATTTGGTTGTCCTGGTTAGAGACGTTATTCCTGCGACAGGAAGGGAGAGGGAAACATTTCCTGGGTAGTAATAAGAGTCCATTTTTCTCTGTACGAGTAGAGCTTCAAGTATTCAAAGTCATGAGTCAGGAAGGCTGCATTGTTTCTCATTATAAGGGACCTCGTCTTGGTGGTTTGATAGTATATAGTCAGCATTACATCTGTGTTTTCATCCACAGATTCTTAATTATGTCCCTCGTCGCTATTTCATCTTTCTGGTAATTACGATGCATAGACCGTTTATAGCAAAAGTGGTGGTGTTTTCTGTCGGTTATTCATCTTGGTACCAGGTATTCATGGCTAGCTTGATCTCACTTGGTCGAGATCTCGATGTGTGTTACCTTAAGCCCTAAGAGGAGCAGTGGGAGAAGGCCCTGTGGACGTGGACTTTAATGGGAGAGTCATTGTGCCTGGCAAGGCATTCACTATCTCTTTTTAAGCATAAGCCGAGGTTAGTGGGCTTAATGTAAACATTGGTATCAAATCCGGTAGCGTTGGAAGACAATCCAGGAAGTGCAGCCGTCTATTGTTGCTATGCTCGACAGTAAACCTCCGTGAACTGCACTCTTCAAATGTCCTGGGGAGAGTTTCGATATACCTGGTAGAGAGGTCATTGACAAAAGTATCATCTGTATATCTCACGTACACGTCTGGACGACGTATCCACAAGAAAACCCTCTCTTTAACAACTTCCAAATAGAAGTTAGCATAGAGCACACAAAGGGGAGAATCCATCGCTACATCATCCTCTTGTATTATTATTATTATTATTATTATTATTATTATTATTATTATTATTATTATTATTATTATTATTATTATTATTATTATTATTGTAAGTATTTGCTGCCTGAGGTGTTAATTTTGTAATGACTTTTTCTATTGTTCTTATTACCTATCTCTCTTCATTGCTATAATCTGACAGTAAAAGGGAAAGGGACATATTTTCATAAGGACGGTGATGGAAACCATAAAATTCACAATTATTCTTTAATATATCACTACATAATAATAAAGTAGAGGTAATAGTTACAAATGTTTCACGGCAAAGATCTACTTTGAACTTATCACCTGTACATTTGTGGTATGTATTGATATATTAAAGAAGACTTATGAATGATATGGTCTCCATCACCTTCCTCATGAAAATATGACCCTCTTCTAGTTACTGGCAGATTGTAGCAATGAAGAGAAGAAAAGATAATTGGAACAATAGAAAAAGTTAATTACAAAACGAACGCTACTGCTTCAGGAGTTATTTTCAATAAAACCTGTTTAACAGAGTGTCTACTCCCGAGAGTTTACGAGAGAGATTCAGATCACCTCACATCAATTTTCCCAATGTATTTACACAGAATTATTCAACAAAAACAAGATGAAATTTAAGAAATTTGGCTCTTCATGATCTGATACACAACTATATCATCTTCGTTACTTCGACATTTGGGTGGTGAGCATTTCTCTCTCTCTCTCTCTCTCTCTCTCTCTCTCTCTCTCTCTCTCTCTCTCTCTCTCTCTCTCTCTCTCTCTCTCTCTCTCTCTTGGTTATAGTTTGAAGAGGCAAAAATAATATTTCTTAAGATGAAGTCCCCAGTTCTTCATAATGAAAGCGGTTTGAAATTATTATTATTATTATTATTATTATTATTATTATTATTATTATTATTATTATTATTATTATTATTATTATATTCAATATAAACTATAAAAACTCTATTGGTTTCTTGACACCATAGAATTATTTAAGAAATAAAACATGATAATCTTGGAAAACCAAAAGTGAACTTGAACGATAAGTCACGTCATATTCTAGAGATTTAATGTAATCACCTGAATTTTCAACGATTACATGTTTCGACTAATTACACGTTTTCACTTTAACACACAAAGACACACACACATCTTTAAATATACACATATACAGTATATAGGCTATATATATATATATATATATATATATATATATATATATATATATATATATATATATATATATATATATATATATATATATGTGTGTGTGTGTGTATACATATTATATATACGCATATATATATATATATATATATATATATATATATATATATATATATATATATATATATATATATATATATGTCAATCAAATCAATATATCAATCAACTTTATTTCGTATACTTAATATACATAGATAAATACAATTCTTTATAATATACATTAGTAGGAAAAACATATTTTTGGGCTATAAAAGCAAAAATAAGGAATAAACAATATAATTTTAAAAATGCTATAGAATCGCAAAAAATTAAAAATGTAAAATTCTGAGGTGACAGATTATATATATAAAACACTATTTCTATTTTAGAATAAAAAAAGGAAATATTAGAGATAAAAATATAACCTCATCATTTGTCAGCAGATATAAACGATATAGAATAAGTTTAAAATAGATAAATAAGTAAGTAAAATTAGAATGACTTTTTGAACTATGAACTAGTTTTATCAATAAAAAGATTGGGTTTCTGAATACATTGAACATTTTCATTTCTTAGAAAGGATAAAAAAGTCATATAATGCATAAGATAAAAAATTATATAAAATTATCTAAAAAAAGACAAAAATATGCATTTAAAGATCCCAATAAATTCACTATGACAAAGATATAAACCAAAAGTTATATACTAGTATGTACAACTCAGAGCCACATCAACTATATTTTTTTTTTCTTCCTTTCTTTTTTGATACATGACATCCCCTATAAATAACCAACTTCAGTTCCCGAGCGAACATCATGCCTCTGCACCCAGTGAAGACGAGACCCTATACAATCAATGTCATTTTCAAAAAAAATCAACACCATACACTCCCCCAAGGTAAGTTAACAATGAACAAAAAATCTCACGGTCTCTTAGAAAACTCATACCAAGTCGAAGAATATGATTTGAAGTTTTAAAAAGTCTTTTAAAATACCTGGTTTGCACATACAAAACATGAGGTCTTAATAATAGCTTATTGCACATATCAGCCACATCACGACTACTTGCACATATAGGCAGCCCAACCATCTTCTTTAATGCTTTACCATAAGCTACTTCAAACCCTTTAAAAATCTGCTTTCTGAATATTTTGCCAATATTCCAAACAGATAGTCCATAATCAGGATTACAATAAGAATTAAATAGGTGTAAAAACACTTCAATAGATATATTATTAACATTTCGAAAAAGCCAATTAAATTTTGAATAAAAAGAATTTAGCCTGACTTTGACATCCGAAATATCCATTAAGTCATTTCCAATGTGAAAGCCTAAATATTTATAACCCTCCACTACTTCCAACTCATCATCTCCAAGAGTTACCTTCACTGGGTTTGAAACCAAACCAGCCCTTTTGAATATCATACATTTTGTTTTATTTGTGTTTATAATTAGTTTCACCTTTTCAATTTTTCTTTTTAAATTTTCATATAATAGGCTTAGATTATCTTTGGTATCAGCCAACAAAACAATATCATCAGCATAGGCTATGATGTTCACTCGTAATACACCCAATTTGCATCCTTTATCTATTTTTACAATTTCTTCCAAAATATGGTCAATATACAATTTAAATAGAAAAGGAGAAAGTATACCTCCCTGTCTAACACCAGTATCTATATAAAAATATTTCCCTTTATTCCCATTCCATAAAACTCGTGCTCTTTGGTTTCTCAGGTAACTCATTAGAAGTAGAACAATATCTGGTGGTACATTTCTTTTAATCATTATATCACCCAACAAGAAATGATTAACAGTATCAAAAGCCCTAGAAAGGTCGATGAACAGGCCAAAAGCCTTTTCACCTATTCTTGTGTATCTGTTTATTATTTCCTTAAAAAGTAAACATGCATCACTAGTGGAAGTTCCCTCTTTAAACCCAAACTGCAATGAATTAAAACTAATTTTTTCTTCCATAACATCTAAAACATGCATTTCAAAGAGTTTCAAGATAAGTGACGACTGCATCACCGGACGGTAGTTCGATGATTCAGAAACATTTCCTTTTAGGTCCTTTATTTTAGGATTAATATCCCCACCAAGTAATTCCAGAGGGAAGTAACAATGACCATAACAGGCGTTCATAAAATCACACAACAAACTCAAAAAATGATCACTACCCCTTTTCAATAAAATAGCATGAATTCCGTCATGACTAATGATATCTTAATGTTGAATTTTCTG
>NC_090741.1:28930766-28943266 GCF_036898095.1 Palaemon carinicauda | reverse complement strand
AGAGGTACTCGACACCCAAAGAGAGGTAAGGGGGAACGCAGGCAGCATATTAGAAGATGTTGGCAGTGTGAGGGAGAAGGGCACCGACGAGTGGAGTGCCCCACCCAAGGATTCCCCCACTGTTACACTTATCAGGCCAATGATAATCTATCTCGAGATTGCTCAGCAAAAAACGCAGAGGGTGGGCGGGTTGTCCCCCACACACACCTTCCTCCACCCAACATCCAAGGAAAAGGAAACAGAAGAAGGGGGAGATGAGGGTGTTCGATGCTCCCGCCACCCCCACCCCGCATGACTTCATAAGCAGTAGCCAAGTAAATGGCGACGACAGGGGTGACAGTGACAGAGCAGGCACTGGAACCTCCATCGGTACCCTGGACCTAATCTTCGTAGCACTAGGGAGCATCAGCATTTTAGCTGAGGTCATTGTCCCGTTCCCCAAATCTCGTAATGGCCGTCTAGGAATGTTAGTAGTTTATATTGACCTGCCAGATAATTCGAGCGCTGGTCGACACAGGAGCCAGCATTTCACTAATAAAAAAAGATTCTCCTCAAACCCACTACAGTCAGCGGCATCCATCGTCCTCGACACTGTTGGAGGAAATAAACTTCGCAAAAACCATACAAAAATCATCAACTTTAAGGTAGGATCGATGCTATCTTAGGAATTGATTTTATATCTAATAAACAAATATGCATTTTGGGGGGAAAAGATACAATAACAGTAAAGGCAGGAGGGTACATTTTGCCGATAGAAAGTCATGAGGCAGTAAGTGTGTGTGCGGGCTCGGAGAGACACTTAAGTAAGGTAACAGCTGTACCTGACAGAGGAGAAGTGTTGCCTCCCCAGACACATACGAGCATATCAGTGACCCCTTGACGTCCTCTTGCGGAAGAAACCAGTCGTTGTTAAACCCCATGACAATTGGTCCCATATGATATTAGAGTGCTTAACGGAAATAAAAGAGAACAGAGCTGATATAACAATGGTTAATTTGTCAAATAAAAGTGTTGTATTAAGAAGTGATTATGTGTGTTAATTAGAGTTACATGAAATTGCTTATAATGGGATGTTGGGAGCCACAACTCCAGCCCGCACAGACGAACGCACTAAAAAATGTATTATGCAAGCACGAAAACTATGTCCATCAGAATATCAACCTGTAGTTAGTGACATTGTCAATAATTATTCTGATGTAATTGCAATTAGCGATGAACCACTCGTGAAGATTGATCGATTTCCCTTTAGCATTGAAACTGGGCAGGCGGAGCTGATCAGGTCAAAGCCTAATAAGATACCTATTCATTTCCAGGCAGAGATAGAAAGGGAAATTAATAAATTAAGGGAATAAGGGATAATCGAGAAGAGCGGATCCCCCTTGGCTTCTCCAATTGTAGCTGTTAGGAAAAATATTGGCTCGGTAAGATTATGTGTTGATTATAGGAAGTTGAATGCAGTCAATAAGGATAATGCATTTCCATTGCCTTTAATCGAAGAATATACTTGTGAATATTTTACAACTGTTGACTTAAAATCCTTTCGGTGTTAAAAATGCTCCAAGTCATTTCTCTAGAGCAATGATTATGGTTTTGTTTCCCTTAATTGGCCTTAGTGTTCTTGTTTATATAGATGATATCATAATTACAGGGAAAACGGCTGAAAAACATGATAATATTATTCGCAAAGTTTTAGAAGCATTGCGACGTAATGGTATGAAAATACTTTTGTCAAAGACGAATTTTTCTGTAAACAGAAGGTATCCAACCCTGCCCTAGTAAATTAGTGGCTATTAGAGATATCCCCATGACATGTAACTCTAAGGAAGGAGCTGGATTCCTTAGGCTCGCTGGTTTTACCGTAAATTCATAAGAGGTTTTGGAGAGATAGCGAGACCCTTATATTCTTTGAAGAAACAAAAAGTAATAAACTGGGGAATGGAAGAACAAAGGTCCTTTAACCATTTGAAAGCTGCCTTAAATAGCATTCAGTTGTTCGCATATCATAGATTTGATCACCCCTTTTTAGTGACAACAGATCCAAGTGGCGTAGCAATTGGTGGCGTAGTTTCTCAATGAGATTATAAAGGCAGAGAGAAAGATCCATTCGATTTTGTTCCCAGCCATTAAAAGGGGCAAAAAAGAATTATAATACATTCGATCGAGAGGTTTGGCTATTCTCAGTGTTCTAGAGAGGCATCGGTTCTTTTAATTAGGTCAGTTGATTGAGTTGCAAAGTGATCATCGCTCCTTATGTGATTTGTATTGTAAAAATGATTTGACCTCTCGACAAGCAAGAGGGATTGAGAGATTGTCAGAGTTTGATATAAAGGGTTTTCACCACATAGAAGAAAAGCTAACAAGGTAGCTGATGCTCTCTCTATAGGTGCAGTTATAGGAGTAACAACTAGGGCACGAAAGAAGAGCAAAGAACATAACCAATATATATATATATATATATATATATATATATATATATATATATATATATATATATATATATATACATATATATATATATATATATATATATATATATATATATATATATATATATATATATATATATATATATAACGGATTTTGAGTGAAGCGAAAAATCTATTTTTGGTCGAGGTAGCCATGTCGTCCTAATGGAGGTTCCTTCTTAGTAGCTTCCTAGGTTATATTTAACTACAGTGATATATCCAAGAGAATTTTAATAAAGTTATCCAGAATTCTAACTCATGGCACGAGTATCCCTGGTATTATCTTATAGGGATATCGCATAAGATCAGATGACGTATTCTTTACACGCCACATAGCTATCTACACCCCTAATAGCGTATACGCTTCAAGAGGGGAAAGTAGCAAGAATTGTAGGAGAGCCATTATTAAGGCAACACTCCTCCTCTTACTTTGATTGAGCGCCAGCACGACGCCGTGTGGCGCCATCTAGTCATTCTTTGTAGCGTTAATGAGGTGCTACAGATACAGTACATTAGGGAGGGATTCATTTATCCATTGTCAAAGGAGAATGGGTCCATCAGGACGACATGGCTACCTCACCCAAAAATAGATTTTTCGCTTCGCTCAGAATCCGTTTTTTAGGCTCCGGCCATGTTGGCCTGATGGAAGTTTACCAGAGCATTAATATATCTGTGGATTTTCAATAGTGTCGATCACCTCTAGATAAATTTTCCTTGGTCATCTATACTGAGAGACACCTGGTGTTACCGTCATGCATCTTTCAACTGATCATGGACTATGTCAGTGCTTCCTGCCCCCTACAGGGAAGAGTCATGGAAGGCTCTAGGAGAAAAACCCGAGGATTGTGAGTTCAAAGAACAATCTAGCAAACAAGTTGTATATTAGTGTCATCATATACATAAAGCATAGTTTGTATTCTGAACGGAACCAATATGTGTAGGTTACTGACACCTCCCTTAGTATGCTTGTTCGTTGGAGACAAGTTAGACAGGTTTACATTCATGTAGGAAACTGTAAAGTCAGTAAGGTAAACAGGTTGGTACAATCAGTCATTACCAAAGACTAAACTTAATAGCATAACATATAATTTGATGATTGTTTGCTTAGAACAGAAATAGCATTTGTTCTGAATAATTTTCCCAAAATAAGAGGGTAAGAAAGTAGCTCTGGCACCCTTTATTTGTATTTTAGAATATTTACGGTGAAATGAGATGCAAAGATTCTAAACTGTGTTTATTAACAGGCAGAATATAAAAAATCAAGGGTTGTAACATATACAATTAACGAAAAATTTTCTTTGAAAAATTGTGTGAAAGCATAATAATTAGTAATAACAGAAAAATTTAAAGTTTCATCTGAAAAGGAAACACAAGCCACTCTATGGGAAATATAGTAATATTTCACTATTGTCTCTGTAGTTACAAAAGGAACATTTGCATATGAATACGCATGGCACATGTGTCAGTCTTTTATGCTTTAGTCACCTGTATATTTAGAACAGTCTATAGTGTCATGTACTAGACACATCACTAAACATGATACACCGTAGGAGTTCATCAAGCACACCCTTCACTAAAAGTCCCAATTAATGCACTGTTCTTTGCAGAAATTAAGAGGCATGTTCTAGTACACTACCTGCTGCCACCACGTAGTGCTTTATTTCTTGTACTTGTTTCGCATAATGTTTAAAAAAGACCCTGGATGACTTACATCCAGTGTAGGCGCGAAGACTCTCAAAACACATCTTTTGGAAGAAGTACAGAGACGAAGCAACCTTTTTCGGATCATGACCTGCGGGTTTACTGTCTGGATCCGCTCTGCGAATGAAATAGGTCATCTTCGCCCTTAGTTGTTTCAAGGTCAATGTTGAACCTGATGTTTCTCCCATGAAAAGCTGACCTCCCATAACCCTGGATAGGTACAGTCCTCGGACACCCCTTTAAGGGTATACTCGGACGCGAACGACCCCGACGCCAAAAAAAATTCTTGAAAAATCAGTTTTTGCAGTAACCTCCTTTTTTCTTTTGCCCAAAAAAACTTCAATGAATGCTTAAAACAACTGTAAAGATAAATACTACTCATCTGCAGAAAAACTATTTATTATAAATATTTTAAAAAATTAAGTAGAAAAAAAAAGACCTGACATAAAAATTCATAAAAAAAAAGTTTATACATATATACACAAATCCTTTTAGGAATTGATTCTTGAATGTTTAGGACACATCTTGATGTATTTTGGATGAAGTCAGACCCATGGAGGTGAAGATCTGAAATGAGAAAAAAAGGGTAACTTTTTTTGGCCAAAAAAAATTGTCCAAATTTCATGAATTTTTTTGGGTACCCAAATGAAATAGGAAGTGGCTAATTTTTTTAGGGAATAAACATATGTTATCCTAAAATAGAAATATGTAAAAAAATCTTCATTATTTTGTAAATTACATTTATATCAGGGGCCATATCTAAAGGTAATTTTTTGAGTACTTGGAAATTTCGTAAAAAAATACATATATTTAATATATAATATGATATTTATGCAGGTAAAAATATACCAAAATATCACAAATTCTATAGGGAACAAGAATATATATAGATAGGGCAGCTTACGCTTCGGATATGTCCACAAAATGGCCGCCAACCACACTGACTCAGACTCCCTAATCTGCCACTTAAAATGTAGGAAGGGTATGTCAATTTCAAGGTGTTATTTACTAATCTAATTATTATTGGATATGCATAAAAATTGTATGGTGGGTTGCTGGATAATTGTCGATTATTTTACGACTATAAAATTAAAATTCTGACCCAAAAAATTTTTTTTGAAGGGAAATAAAATCGAAAAAAAAAATGTAAAACAATATTTTAGCTAAAAAAATTTGATGATATTCAATCAAAAAAAAAAGTAAACAAAATTTTCCGACAAATAAACATCTAGAGGAATCATTACTCTGTGATAGTTCCTTAGTACGTAGTAATTTTGAAAGAATTGGGAAAAAACGAAAAAATGGCAATCACCGGAAAATCGAACACATACCTATATATACGCCATATCTGGCTAAAAAAAAGATAGGCATGGGTAGCCAGATCATCTAGAAACACTTTCCAACACTATAAAAATATAAGTTTTGCGACACTACTTGCCAATTCCTTACGGTAACATGACTAAGCAAAAAAATGCAAAACAAATAAAAAGGGGCACTCGTGGAAAAATGGCCATTCTAATATACGGCATTTCAGAAAAAAAAAAATTTCAGCCACGTGCTAGGCAAACCATCAAGGCATATTTTCCGACAAATAAACATATAAATGAAATATTACTCTGTGATAGTTCCTTAGTACGTAGTAATTTTGAAAGAAATGGGAAAAAACGAAAAAATGGCAATCACAGGAAAATCGAACACATACTTATATATACGCCATATCTGGCTAAAAAAAAAATAGGCATGGGTAGCCAGATCATCTAGAAACACTTTCCAACACTATAAAAATATAAGTTTTGCGACACTACTTGCCAATTCCTTACGGTAACATGACTAAGCAAAAAAATGCAAAACAAATAAAAAGGGGCAATCGCGGAAAAATGCCCAACATTCTAATATACGGCATCTCAGATAAAAAAAAAAAGACATGCACGTGTTAGCCCAACCATCAAGGCACACTTTCTAACACATAAACATGAAAAAAAAATCAATAATATACGGCAATTCCTTACTACGTAGTAAATTTTTACAAATATTGAAAAAAAAACAGAAATTGGCAACCGCAGTTAAATACCCAATATACCAATAACTACGTCGTATCTGACAAAAACAAAATCACGCATGGGTAGCCAGATCATCTAGACACACTTTCCAACATTAAAAAAGCAAAAGTTTTACGACACTATTTCGCAATATCTTACGGAAAAATGACTTGGCAAAAAAATTAAAAAAAATTAAAAAGGGACACTCGCGGTAAAATGCCCGACATTCTAATATACGACATCTCAGATAAAAAAAAAAGACATGCACGTGTTAGCCCGACCATCAAGGCACACTTTCTAACACATAAACATGAAAAAAAAATGAATAATATACGGCAATTCCTTACTACGTAGTATTTTTTACAAATATTGAAAAAAAAACAGAAATTGGTAACCGCAGTTAAATACCCAATATACCAATAACTACGTCGCATCTGACAAAAACAAAGTCATGCATGGGTAGCCAGATCATCTAGACACACTTTCCAACACTAAACAAGCAAAAGTTTTACGACACTATTTGGCAATATCTTACGGAAAAATGACTTGGCAAAAAAATGAAAAAAAATGAAAAAGGGGCACTCGCGGTAAAATGGTCCTCGTGGTGATGAACGACATTTTAACTAAAAAAAAAAACATGCACATGGTAGCCAAACAATCCACCAAGACTTTCCACAACTGATAACCTATACAAGTTGCACCATTCTACGACAATTTCATAATACGTAATAACTTTGATAATTATGCAAACTACCTCAGAAGGGTAAACTCGGACGCGAACGACCCCGACGCGTCTCAGAAATCGGGGAAGGAGTACAGCTACAGCAATGCACATCTGGACACTACTAGAGCGTGTAGGGGAGACACCTCCTGCAGGTCGATCACCCACAAATTCAGTCACAGGGGTGAGTCACGTGAGAAAAACCTGTTTTTTTTTGACGCTCGGGGTCGCAAACGACCCACCGTACCTATCCAGGGTTAAAGTCTGAAGTTCTACGAAGATAGACCTTTAGGCATTCTACTGGACATAGAGATGCTTCTTCCTTCAGAGGGCAGATTCTCCAGGGACCCCACCTCTTAGTGGGCAGCTCGTTCTTGGTGAGAAACGCTGGGTCCGGAAAAAGTTTCAGTTCTCCGCAGTCTGTGAACTGAGTGTGGCCATCATCCCTTGAAACGGCCACTATTTCGCTAACTCTGGGTCCTGAGGCTAGTGCAAATAAGAATATCACCTTTTGAGTCAAGTCTTTCAGAGAGCAATCTTTGTTGTTCAAGGTAGATGCTAAGTGAAGAACCTTATTCAAGGACCATGAAATGGGCCTCTGAGGAGCTGTGGGCTGAAGTCTAGCCCAGGCTTTCGGAATCTTGTTGAAGATTTCGTTGGAGAAGTCCACTTGGAAGGCGTACAGCAAGGGTCTGGTCAGGGCAGATTTACACGTAGCAATTGTGTTGGCTGCTAGACCTTGTTCATGGAGATGGATGAAGAAGGATAAACAGCATTCTGTTGAAATCTCCTTTGGTTTCTTTGCCTTGACAAAGGGAACCCATTTCTTCCAGGAAGACTCGTATTGTCTTCTCGTTGATTTTGACTTGTATTCATCTAAAAAGTTAACACTGTCCCTTGAAATCCTGAACCTTTTATTGACTGCTAAGGTGAGAAAATAATGAGATGAAGGTTCTGGATTTTCTGTGATGAAGCTGAGATAGTCAACTTCTGCACTTGCTAAGTCAGAACTGGATCCGGCAATGGAATTAGTTGTAATAGTAGTTCCGTTATCATGGGGAACCAGATGCTGTTTGGCCACTTGTGAGCCACTATTACTGCTGTTCCTTGGAAGGATCTCAGTTTGTTGAGGACTTTCAGCAGAAGGTTGGTTGGAGGGAACAGGTAGATCTTGGACCATCTGTTCCAGTCTAGGGATATTGCTTCCGCTAGAGGATCCTCGTACGGGGCTATATACCGGAGTAGCTTCTTGTTGACGCTCGTTGCCAAGAGGTCTATCGGCAGTTCTGGGACTTTGCGTAAGATGAAGGAGAATGATCTTGCGTCTAGGGACCATTCTGACTATCGTGTTGTGCCTGGATAGAGCGTCCGCCGTCACATTGCGGAACCATTGAAAGTGGACTGCTGATAAGTGCCATCTCTTCTTCTCCGCCAGGCGGAAGATGGCCAATATCACTTGGTTGATTTAAGGCGATCTCGAGCCCTCTCGAGTCAGGCATCTCATTATAACTTCGCTGTGTAGTACCTGTCGGATGTGGATTGAGCAGCGGAGTTTCAGTTTCTTCAGAGAAAGAAAAACTACCATGGCTTCCAGAAAGTTGATGTGGAAGGTCTTGAAGAGGGAGGACCAGGATCACTGGACTTTCCGATGGTAAGAGTGGCCTCCCCACCATTCCTTTGAAGCATCCGTGTGAACGATGACTGAAGGTGTAGGCGGTTTTAGGGGTACCCTTTTCTTTAGGTACTTGGCCTCTGACCATGGCTTGAGGAGTGATCGCAGACGAGTTGGTATTGGTCTTTTTAGATCTCTTTGAGCGTATTTTCTCCAGACTCCTGATGCATCTTTTAATTGTGCTTTCAACACTGTGTCTGTCACTGAGGCGAAGTGGAGAGACCCCAACACTCTCTCCTGTTGCCTTTTTGAAATCCTGACGGATTGAAGGAGTCTCTTGACAGATCCCGCTATCTCTCTCCTCTTTTTTGATGGGATGGAAAGGCAGTGAGACTGTAAGTTCCAGTGGACACCCAGCCATTGGAACTTCTGAGCTGGAGATAGACGAGACTTTTCCAAGTTGATCTTGAATCCTAGAAGTTCCAGGAACTGGATCACTCCCCTGGAGGCTTGCGTGCATTTTTCTTCGGATGCTGCCCATACCAGCCAGTCGTCCAGGTAGGCAACCACCTGAACTCCCTTTACGCGTAGTTGACGAATGACTGCGTTCGCAAGCATTGTGAATACCCTTGGGGCTATGTTTAGTCCAAAGGGCATGGCTCTGAAGACATACTGTCTTTTTTGCAGTTTGAATTCTAGGTAGGTGGAAACTTGGCAGTTGATCGGAACATGCCAGTATGCGTCCGCCATGTCTATGGAGACTGTGTATGCCTGTTTTGGCAGCAGGGTCCTTAAAAATTGAAGAGTCAGCATTCTGAACTTGTTGTTCACTATGAACTTGTTGAGTGTTTTTAAGTCCAGAATGACTCTGAGCTTTTCCGAGTCTTTTTTCGGAACACAGAACAGCCTTCCTTGGAATATGATGGACTTTGCCCTCCTTACAACTCTCTTGTCTAGGAGATCCTGAAGGTATCAGCAACGGAGATCGAAGGTCCAGCGATCCAGGAAGAGGAGAAGTCTCCCTCCTACCGGTAGCATCTCATTTGGATTGCTAGTTGGAGGACTTGCCTCCTTGGCCACGTCCACCTTTGTTGCCCCTACCTCTGGAGGGGTGTCCAGAAGAACCTTGAAAGGAACCTCGAGACTTTGGCCAAAAGGTTGTCGATTGCCTTTCAAAGGCTATGGTGAAGACAGGCGACTGAGTCGCCACCTGTTAGGGCACCAGCTGGAACGTAGTAGGTGGTTGTAGCACTGTCTGGGGCACCATAGCCACGGGAAGCTGTTGTTGTCGTGGAGGGCGAGAGGGCACTCTGGGTCGTTTGGTCTTCCGTTTTGGTTGGGGCCCTCTTCAGCGGAAGACTTCCTCTCAGAGGACAAGCCCCATTTATGGAGGAGATTCCTGTTCTCCGTTGTGGCTCTATCAACGTCCTATTTGACCACTTCATTCGGGAAGAGATCTTTTCCCCAGATATTGGAGGCTATCAGCTTCCTTGGATCGTGCCTCACCGCAGCCGAGGCGAACATGAACTCCCTGCAAGCCCGTCTGACTTTGATGAAGTTATATAGGTCTTTGGTGACCGTTGTCAAATGCACTTTGGCAAAGACCATATACATATCTGGGGTGTCGGGGACGCTTGCCAACGTCTCTAATCCGGTTTGCAAGGACATAGAGGCGGTAAGTCTCTCCTTTGTTTCCTGCTCCCTGCGCAGGTGGAAGTCTGACAACTTAGGTAGGTCTTCTCCGAACTGACGTCTGGCAATGTCGGCCTCCAGCTTCCCAACTGAGAAGGTGTTATAAACGTCCTTCCAGTCCGCATCATCAGATGGTAGGGCAAGGGAAAAGGGTCTACACTCTTCAAGTGTAGAATAAAGTTTCCTGTCTCGACTGCCTTTAAGGCTGCCTTAAACCCTTTCTCCATAAAGGGGAAGGCACGGGAAGAAGCAGCAATGAAATATGGGTGCGTCTTACTGGGATCCGGCAACTTGGAACTAGTGAAGGCCCTCTCCTTCAAGGTTTTTGTGCCCAGGCCTTGGGGAGGTCTAGTATGGCGACCTCTTTCGCCTCTTTGAAGGGGGCTTCCATCCTCAGGCGGACATAACAATCCAGGTAGGCCCCCTTGCTGGGCCAAAACTCAACGTCGTCAACTGGGACAGTGCCCAGTTTGTCGGAGAGGAAGATCTTCCCACTATCATGAGCATGTGCTCAGCATACATCCAAGGATTAATGTCCGAAAAGGCGGGAAGATCATTGACGTTTAGCTTCTTAGGGGCTAAACAAGAAGACACGAGTTGGTGCATCACTGTCTGCAGTGAAGCCTCCTTCTTGGATGATTTTTTCTTCATGTCCTGGAACATGGACAGAAGAGAATGAAGCGTAGGACTAATCGTGTCTAGTTGGGGGGTAGAAGAAGTCGACGGGACACGCTCAGCCACCGTAGCCGATGAAACGGAAATAATTTTGGCTTTTTCTTCGTCGCCTTCAGTAGGTAGAAAAGTCTCCTGATCCTGCTCTTCAACTAGAAGACTCCGTTCCGTCTCCTCAGAAACTACCGACATGTCGTCCTCCAGTTGGATGTCCTTCAAGGCATCAGAAACATCAGATTCTACCGGAATCTGTACGAGGGGAATCTCAGGCTTGGCTTGAGGGATAACTGCATCCAAAGATGCCCTAGGGAACAAACAAGCCCTCATCCTTTCATTAAGAAGGTATGGGCCAGTGGTGTTCTTCTGGAAGCGCCTGACCCATTTTTGCAGCGTCTCTCTTGCGGCATCCCTTGACTCAGTAGACTTTTGATCCTCAAAAGCCTCAGTAACCAGTTTTGAACAAACGTCACATACCTGGGGGTCCCAATACTTCAGAGATCCCTTCATAGTTACGCAGCGCACGTGGGTCTTGCACATATTATGGCCGGAGAAGCTCTTACTGCGGACCTTGAAGAAGTGGTTCCCGCACTCGGGATGCTCCTCCTGTAAAGAAAGAAAAGCAGGTAAGTATTCGGTGAAAAATCTCAGAATTTCATCATACAATGTTACATATATTGTTTAGCTTAGGATAAGTAAGCTAGGAGGGAAAGAGGAAAGACACCCGCGTGTGTTTCCTGTCCAGCCCATTGCCTTGACCTCCTTCAATATTGAACACTAAATTCTAGTCAAAGTAAAGGAGAAGATAATGTCCTGTGGATATAAAGTGTAATTTTAACACCGTCTTCTAAGGTTCAATATCGGGGATTGAATAAAATAATCATTGATCATTATCTAAGCCAGAGAGAAGAACCTTGTAGGTTGGAAAAAGTGTATGGGCTACAGCACGAACCACACAGCGGTATGTGTCGTGCGGAATAATCAATATCGCAGTGACTATGACCACTTCCCAGCCAGTGCTGCAGTGCCTGCCGGAATACGTCGGCACTACCCTCGGCTATTGAGGGTATACTGCCTTCTTAGGTAAAGGGTGCGAGCCACCCGCAGCCGCTCCGCTGCCGGCCGCCGGGGGTCCCTTTATAAAGGCGGACCAGCCGGCGGCCGGCGAAAGGATATGTCCTCAGACAGTTGGTCGACCGGCTGTCGGCAGTCAGCATAGTTGCCAGCAGCCGACGGTATGTGCCGGCTGCCGTTGGGTCACCGATCAACGATAGTTCATGGCAAGCGGCGGCAGAGCAACCTGACGGCGGATCGTCGTCCGAGTTGGCCGGCGGCGGCTCTAAGGTTCCGGCAGCTGGACCAGGGTAGATGGTAAGACAGAGAGAGAGCATGGATGGGAGGGGAAGCAAAGGCTCAGCTTTGCAGACCTCCATCTGGAGTGAGGGTTCATATGGAAGGGGGAATTATATTCGGGCTTCCATCCAACCATAGCCCCTCAATATCAGTAGTGGGGCCATGGAAGGCAGTCCAAGGGAGGACTGAAGAACACT
This sequence comes from Palaemon carinicauda, assembly GCF_036898095.1. NCBI lineage: Eukaryota > Metazoa > Arthropoda > Malacostraca > Decapoda > Palaemonidae > Palaemon > Palaemon carinicauda. The sequence goes on along the minus strand of NC_090741.1, from coordinate 28,930,817 downwards.
AAAAGATAGGGGGATCCCTGCCGGCAGCCGACTCATTCGACGGCCGACAGA
>NC_090741.1:28923266-28925766 GCF_036898095.1 Palaemon carinicauda | reverse complement strand
CGCAAGAACTTTTAATGAATGAAAATTAATGCTATTTCAGAGATTGGCATATGCTCTGCTTTAAGGACAAAATTCTAAAATTTAACATTGATTATTATTATCAATATTATCATTGTTTTAATTATTATTATTATTATTATTATTATTATTATTATTATTATTATTATTATTATTATTATTATTATTATTATCATTATTATTATTATTATTATCTAGGATACAGCTCTAGTTATAAAAGCATCATGGGAAAATATCTCAGTGAAGAAATAAAATAAAGAAACAGAGAGAATTGTGTCTCTGTGTGTACCCTCAAGTAAGATAACTCCAACCCAAGACAGTGAAAGACCATGGTACAGAGGGTGTAGCACTAGCCAAGATTAATGAACAATGGTTTGAATTTGGAGTGTCCTTCTCCTAGAAGATCTGCTTACTAAAGCTAAAGAGTCTCTTCTACACTTATCAAGTGGAAAGTATCTATTGTACTATGACGGGCCGAGAGAGGAGTTGTGAAATCAAAGGCAGATTGGAAACGACTGAGCTATATTGTTGTGGAACACTCTCCTTATATACAAAACCTCAAGGCAACAGGACATGACAAGTTCACAAGACAGACAATATCACAAAGGACAAACCAGACAGGAATTTTCATGTTCGTTTTAGTGCGAGGAAGGAGCGAAGATACAAGCATAATATATACAAAAGGAATTATGTACAATTGTGTGAAACACGGTTGGTACATGGCTCCCCCCCTAAAAATGACATACTGTACATGTTAAATAGGGCGCCCTGATCTAGAGAGGCGAACTGTTGGCGGTTCATCTGGCAGAAGATAAGCAGGTTTTAGACGATCAATGGAGACCCAGTCTTCTTTGCCCCGAATGTTTAGGAGGAATGCTTTCGGACTGCGTCGGATCACAAGGAAAGGTCCCGTGTAAGGGGGCGTTAACGGTGGCTTGCTGGTGTCGTTGCGCAGGAAGACGTGCGTTGCAGAGTGCAAGTCCGTTGGTATGTGATGCTTCGCTGGGGGCTTGTAAGTCTTGCGGCACGGAGTAAATTTTCCCACGACGCGACGTATGCGCTGGAGATCGTCGGAGGAGGTTGTAGAAGGAAAAAACTCGGCAGGGACGACCAACGGGTCGCCATACACCATTTCGGCTGCCGAGACGTCGAGGGCGTCTTTAGGAGTGGTCCTTAGTCCAAGGAGGACCCAGGGAAGCTGAGTAAACCAGTTGCAATCCTTGCAGCGGGACATCAAAGCTGCTTTGAGGGTGCGATGAAAACGTTCAACCATTCCATTGGCAGCGGGGTTGTAGGCCGTTGTCTGATGTAGGATGGATTTCAAGATTCGGTATCCCTGAGCATATTACTTCTGACAGGGGAACCACTTTCACCTCTCAATTATGGACGTCATTAGCGAATCTCCTGGGCATCACCCTACATCAGACAACGGCCTACAACCCCGCTGCCAATGGAATGGTTGAACGTTTTCATCGCACCCTCAAAGCAGCTTTGATGTCCCGCTGCAAGGATTGCAACTGGTTTACTCAGCTTCCCTGGGTCCTCCTTGGACTAAGGACCACTCCTAAAGACGCCCTCGACGTCTCGGCAGCCGAAATGGTGTATGGCGACCCGTTGGTCGTCCCTGCCGAGTTTTTTCCTTCTACAACCTCCTCCGACGATCTCCAGCGCCAATGTGACGGGCCGAGAGAGGAGTTGTGAAATCAAAGGCAGATTGGAAACGACTGAGCTATATTGTTGTGGAACACTCTCCTTATATACAAAACCTCAAGGCAACAGGACATGACAAGTTCACAAGACAGACAATATCACAAAGGACAAACCAGACAGGAATTTTCATGTTCGTTTTAGTGCGAGGAAGGAGCGAAGATAAAAGCATAATATATACAAAAGGAATTATGTACAATTGTGTGAAACACGGTTGGTACAGTACAATTACAGTGCAGTAGATAACCCCTTGAGTGAAGAAGAATTTTTCGGATAGCTTAGTGTTGCTAGGGGTATGAGGAAAGAAGCAAATATTTAAAGAATAGGCCAGACTATTCGGTGTAAGTATAAAATGTGCCGTAACCAGAGAGGGATTATATGTTATAATTTCTGGTCAGCCAAAAGACCTATTAAGCCCCTAGCGGTAGTATCCTAATGGTTGACTGGTGCCGTGGCCAACCTACTACCAATTAATTACGAAAAGATAATACTGGAAACATTCTTTCTTGTTATCGGGAACACTGCAAATAAAAATTCATGTTCCATTCGTAACATACAGTACATACACGAACATTCATCTACTTAGAATGGCAATGTCCCCAAGGTATATTTATGGGGGCCCATAATATGTTGTTAAATGTTTCAGAGGAGGCTTTCAGCTAAAGATATTAAAGTCTTTTATGTTTAAGAAAATAAATGTAACAAAATTTTACCATTTCATAATTTGAAGAACAATTGATGGTCAAATGCCAATGTAATGAAAAGCAAAAGGACA
>NC_090741.1:28903266-28918266 GCF_036898095.1 Palaemon carinicauda | reverse complement strand
TTATTTTGGTCTTTTAAAAAGATAAAAGATTTCTACTACACATCTTCATGAAAATTTTTGGGTTGGCATATTTCATTTTATTATTACTACTAGCCGTGTTAAGACCCAAGATGGAAAAGTATGTGTTACACGCCCAGGGTGTCCAGCAAAGAAAGTAATCCAGAAGAGAAAAAAATTAGAGAAGTAACGCTTAGTTGTAAATGAGATATAATAAAAACTATACCATGTATTAAAACCAGTAGTAACATTAAAGGTCATTCACATATAAACTATGAAGTAAGATGAATATCAACCTAATTAACAGAAAAGAATTTGCAAGAAAATTTCCACCAATTCAACTAACAGATTTGGAAGATCATTCAACAATCTTGTCACAGCTGGAATGTTATTCATAGTATCGAACTCTATAATGGCGAAGGGCAGACTTTAAGAATTAATTACATACCTTGTACTATGTACTAGAAGTCACAGTCTGGGGAATGTGAATTAGATTTTTGGGTAAAAATAGGAAATATCTTATGCAAGAGAAATAAGTAACTAACGGAATGACAGTGCCAAATATTAATATCCAGATCTTAGAGGAGGAATTTAGTAGAATGCAAGTGTATGTCCTGTAGAAGTTCAAAACCCGATAGGAAAACTATATTCATATTATGGTTTGAATTAAAATACATGTTCAAAATAGATTGATCACCAAAATATCTAGAAATACCTTCTCAATATATCTGTCTTTGCGCAGTTGACAAGGAAACCAATTCGGTTGTTTCACATAAGTAAATTTACGAAAGAAAATCACATCAAGAATGTTAAATCAATAATCATAGAGACATTGCCAACGAAAAATTCTGCATTTGGAAAAGCCTCTGCCCTTGACTTACTTGTGCGTGATTATTTGAATTATCTTAGGCTTACCTTCATTCAGCAGAATTCTATAATGCATTCCTTTTAATTAGAATTCTTTTAAGGGATTATACCCCCCTCCCCCCCCCCACCGTTAGTCGACATTTAGATCAAACTAATGAAAAGTGTAATATCATCTCCATGTGCAACTCCACTTGTTTTATGGCCAAACCACAAGTCATGCAAATCTCTCTCTCTCTCTCTCTCTCTCTCTCTCTCTCTCTCTCTCTCTCTCTCTCTCTCTCTCTATTCAATTTTATATTTATATACATTTCTCCGGTCGTCTCTATCTTGAGCTTTCAATTCAATACTTTTCCATTTATCATTGCCTACTTCACGCTCAATAGTCCTCAGCCATGTAGGCCTGGGTCTTCCAACTCTGCTAGTGCCATATGGAGCCCCGATAAACATTTGCTGAACTGACCTCTTATGGGGATTGCAAAAAGCATGCCCAAGCCATCCCCATCTACCTTTTTCACTGATCTTATCCTCATATGGCAATCGAGTAATCTCTCTTAGAGTTTCATTCCTAATCCTATCCCACCATATACCTCTCAATATTCTTCTGAGGCATTATTCTCAAATGTACTAAATCTGTTGGATATTCTTTCATTGCCATGCCCTGACTCCTGTCATATAGTAACTCAGATCTCTCTAAACTAATAAGGGCCAGATTTATATATATATAATTTCAGGCGAGTTGATTTCCAAATTATACTTAACTTAGCCATTGTCTGTTTTGATATATATTTTTTTAATCTAATTTCAAAGACCCTGTGCTTGGTATCACAGTTGCTAAATACTTAAATGATTCTCTCTCATTAATTCCATCTCCTTCCAAAAATATTCCATCTTTCTTTGCATATTACGTTCTCATCATTTCTGTCTTTCTTCTATTTATCTTGAGCCCAACCTCCTGCAATATTTCTTGTCACAGGGGAGCAAGCATAAACAGCATACTCCAGTTTAGCTAATTTCCTATTACAAATCCAGTCCAGTGTTTCTCCTTCATCCCCATCTGTTTTACAAAATACAAAGTCGATGAGGAGGATAAACAACATAGGTGACAGCACATTACCTTGCAGCACTCAACTGATCACTGGAAATTTATTTGATAGAACTCCACCAACACTTTGCCTTTGCTCTGCTCAAGAACACAATCATATTTACATATTTAAGAGAAACTCCATAATAACGGAAGGACTCACGACAAATTTGGCCAGTGCACAATATCTAAGGCTTTTTCATAGTCTGCAAATATCATAAAAGGGAATTACTGTATTCTACGCAATGTTGTATATGTCTCAAAATTTTCTTTTTGGTCAGTACAACTTCTACCTTTTCTAAGTCCTGCGTGTTCAACTCTAAGATTTTCCCTCTAGTCCCTTTGGTATAAGCATACTATGTATATGCATGGCAACTGACGTAAGTGTGATGCCTCTGTAAACAGTGCAATCAGTCATGTCCCCTTTGTTTTTTTGGTTGTTTTTTCTCACCAACACTCCTAACTCTCATTCATCAGGTTTAGCCTCTTCATGCCACATTCTTCAAACTTGCATAGGAAGACCCTAAACAGATGCTAGAGTAAGGACATGTCTGAAGCCATCGTTCTTCAGTGTATTCTTGGATTCACTACATTTTCAGCCTGTATCTTCTAACAGCTATTCCATTGTAACCAGGGGCTATCCATCTCCCAAGTTTATTAATAAATTATAGCTTCGTCCTAAAACACACTGAATTCATTCATGGGCACATCAAGGTCAGCATCAACTTCAGGTATAACAATCAAATTATTCCCTTCGAATTTCCTATTCATAACCTTACTAAGGTGTTAATCTAACGTTACCTTTCTTGTGTTGTTATAACAGATCCATCTCTCTTTCTTATGGTTATATGCATTTTAATTAATAATTTTATGAACATCTCTTGCACCATAACCACTTCTGGAATTCATAGCATTATCGGTTCATCTGCCTTCCTGTCTAAATATGTTCTTCAGTCATTCCTGACTTTTCCTTTGACATCAATATCAATACTGGAATTGGAATACTTAGTATATCCTACCTTGTAATCATCATTATAAATATGTCTATATATATATATATATATATATATATATATATATAGATATATATATATATATATATATATATATATATATATCTCAATATATATATATGTATATATATATATATATATATATATATATATATATATACATATATATGTATATTTATAGATAGATAGAAAGATAGATAGATATTAATATATATGTATATATGTACATATATATTTATATATATATATATATATATATATATATATATATATATATTTATATATATAAATATATATATATATATATATATATATATATATATTTATATAAATATACATAAGAATATATATATGTATATATATATATATATATATATATATATATATATATATATATATATTTCTATATGTATATGTAGATAGGTAGATACATAGATAGATATATATACACACAGACACTACACACACACACACACACACACACACACACATATATATATATATATATATATATATATATATATATATATAGATAGATAGATAGATAGATAGATAGATATTAATATATACGTATATATGTACATATATATTTATATATATATATATATATATATACATATATATATATATATTTATATATATAGATATTATAGATATATATAAATATATATATATATATATATATATATATATATATATATATATATATATATATATATATATATATATATATATTTCTATATGTATATATAGATAGGTAGAGATATAAATAGATATATATACACACAGACACACATACACATAAATATATATATATATATATATATATATATATATATATATATATATATATATATATATATATATATATATATATGTATATATATAGATATTTACATATATATATATATATATATATATATATATATATATATATATATATATATATATATATATATATATATATATATATATATATATATATATATATATATATATATTCTGAACCACGAGTATACACTCATAAAATATTGAGTTTCAGAAAATATTATTGGTAAAAGTGAATATGAAATGCAAATAAACGTAATGCCTTTACCTCTTGCAATAAATCTCTGCCATTTAAAAGTAATCCCTAAATGCTTGGGACCAAAAACTTTGCAAAGTGACGTATATTATTCCTTATGATTATGTTATTCATAGTGCACAGTAGATTGGATAATAGTGGGTTACATTGACTTGATATTTTGATATACATCATATGTATATGGACATGCCGCTACTACGCACAAACATACATACACGAAGAAAACAAACAAGCACAGAATCATGAACACACAATTATATTTATATATATATATATATATATATATATATATATATATATATATATATATATATATATATATATATATATACATATATATATATATATATATATATATATATATATATATATATGTACATATATATATATATATATATATATATATATATATATATATATATATATATATATATATATATATATATATATATTTATATATACATATATTTATATATATAAATATATATATATATATATATATATATATATATATATATATATATATATATATATGTATATATTTATATATATATATATATATATATATATATATATATATATATATATATAAACATACTGTATATCATCCGCCGTTATTGGTACATTGCAGAACGATGGCTTCAGACATGTCCTTACGCTAGCATCTGTTTAGGGTTATCTTATGCAATTTTGTACCATTAAATTTTTCATATCTTCAATAAATTGTCTTCTCCTTTTGTAACCTCTGGGGAGCCAATCGGTTATTCGTAATATTCATCTATTTTTTTTTATTCTCATCATATGTCATGCCCAAGTTCATTTATTTGTCTTACATGTTGTCAGATTATTATTATTATTATTATTATTATTATTATTATTATCATTATTATTATTATTATTATTCATTACCAAGCTACAACCCTAGTTAAAAAAGCAGAATGGTATAAGCCCAGGGACCCCAACAGGGAAAATAAATATCTCCTTCACAAACTATAAAAATTTTAACAAAACACGAGGGATAAAAATTAGATTGAATAGTGTAGCCAAGTGTACCCTCAAGAAAGATAACTCTCATCCAAGATAGTGGAAGACCATGGTACAGAGGCTATGTCACTACGCAAGACTAGAGTACAATGGTTTGATTTTGGGGTGTACTTCTCATAGAAGAACTACTTTACCATACTTAAAGAGTCTCTTCTACCCTTACCAAAAGGAAAGTGGCCATTGAACAATTATAGTGCGGTAACCCTTTGGGAGAAGAAAAATTGTTTGGTAATGTTAGTGTTGTCAGGTGTATTGGGACAGAGAATCTGTAAAGAATATGCCAGACTATACGTTGAATGTGTTGGCAAAAGGAAAGTAAACCGTGACCAGAGAGAAGTATCCTATGTAGTACTGTCTGGCCAGTCAAAAGACCCCATAACTCTTTCTATAGCTCTTTGAGTTGTAACAAGCTTAAGATCTAAGGCTTTATTAAAGCTGATGCATTATTTAATTCGAGAGAGAGAGAGAGAGAGAGAGAGAGAGAGAGAGAGAGAGAGAGAGAGAGAGAGAGAGAGAGAGAGAGAGAGAGAGAGAGAGAGTCTAATTAAAAACATTTCTTTTCAGAGAACGTGGCATCATATATTTTATAATAGGATTTTGTTTAACAAATGCTTCTCCATCCCCTGCTTATCCTTCTTTTAATTTAGATTTCGATTACTAGAAAAGATTTTACTCTGTTTCTAAGCATGTATATTCATTAACATTCTCTAGAGGTTTGTCCCTAACTCTTATTTATTGTCTTTGCGTTTCCATTCAACATTATATAAGTTTTACTCATGTAAACATTCAGTCGCACGTTTCTGCTTTCTCTAATAAAGTCTTCTATCATCCCTTTTTTTTTAAGGTAAATGGTAGGCCAAGGCACCAGCCACTGCTTGAGATACTACTGCTATAGAGTTACTGGGTCTTTTGACTGGCCAGCCAGAGAGTACCACGTAGGTTCTCTCTCTCTCTCTCTCTCTCTCTCTCTCTCTCTCTCTCTCTCTCTCTCTCTCTCTAGTTGCGGTTCATTTTGCTTTTGCCTACACATAGGCTACACCGAATAGTCTGGACTAATCTTTTCATATTCGTGTCTGTCCTCATAATCGATAATCAATAATGGAAACATTTACTATCTGTCTCAAAAGACTTCAAATACACTTGAAGAGCTTAACAAATCATAGTTTACAAATAATAATAATAATAAATATTTATTTAATTTCCCATGAAGGAAACAATTTCCTAAAGGATCTATGAATGTGAAAAAATATCTTTTAAATAACTGATATCGAGCCCATCCTACTCAGATTTCCATTACTAGAACAATTATTTGTTATGGTTTCATCATATTTCTACTTCTCTGAAGAGGAACCAGTAAGCACATTGATTGTAATCATCTTTCCCTGAGAGAGAGAGAGAGAGAGAGAGAGAGAGAGAGAGAGAGAGAGAGAGAGAGAGAGAGAGAGAGAGAGAGAGAGAGAGAGAGAGAGAGAATTTTTGAAAATGATACCGAACCACCTTTTCTTCTACTTTTGAAGATCTAGTAAATCCGATCAACCACGTCTCTGCGTACCCTTCATAACCAACCATATACTGTTTACTAATGAAAATGTTATTCCCAAGACTTAATATGATACTTCTCTTCAGAAGAGAGAGAGAGAGAGAGAGAGAGAGAGAGAGAGAGAGAGAGAGAGAGGAGAGAGAGAGAGAGAGAGAGAGAGAGAGATAATTTTTGGGGGACTTTTAATAATAAGTTAGTTTACAAATATCAAGATTCGCAAAGTGGAATGAAGTTTTTATGCCTACTGTAAGAAATCACCACTCGGTATGTTAGCAATGATTTCTCCTAGAATGACCTTTCGCCTGTATCATTGGCACAAATAAGCGAATCACCGAAAAAACTAAAAAAAAATATGAAGAGCTACTAGCGATTATAAGTTATATGTGAATTTCCGTTTAGTGAAATCTGACTCTCAATGTTACGTCCTAATGTTCCTCCAATGGATGTCAGTACTAAGTAAATGAGCCTTCAGGTTATGCAGCATCATTTTACTGTCCTTTTCATTATTCATTCTCACCTCCTTTGCCCAGCCCTTCATTTTTCCTACCGTCCTGCTTTCTCTCCTCATCCTGCTTTTATTCAATACCCTCAATTTACCGCCTCCTTATCTAAACATCAAACTAGTTTTAGTCCAACTCGATTTTCTCGCCCTAGTGGTATTTTCTCCTGACAAATATGTAATAGTGCAATAGATGGGAGCACATTTTGTGCTTTAATATTGGAATGTGAGAGAATTTTACTGTAACTACCGAATTATGCCGTACATAAAACAGCTATTGAATATAGCCTCCTCTGTTTAGAGGATTAAAGGTTGCTCAAAGACGGGAAACCGAACGCTAGTTCCGTCTCTACCCATGCTGGGACCTGAGTGGGGCAGGCAATAGCCGCTAATTATTCAACAGGTAGATCTATAAGCTACCCAAACTCCTTGCCGAGCTCAGAAGGATGGCAAGGTTGCAGACAGTGCTAGGGACTCCTGAGTCACAGATGGAAGGTAGGGACGTTTCCTTTACGGTACTAGAAGGGATGAGAGTCGGTGCATGCAGTCATATAAAAGGCTCAATCTGTTGCACGTGGACTAAACCATGGTACACTACACTAAATCCTAATCACTTAAAAATGGGACTAAAAGCAGAACGTTAGTTAGAAAAAAAAAAAAGCCTTTCGACCTAATAGTTTCTTAAAAATTATTAATGGAAAGTCATTCAATTACAAACATACTGGACGTCCTTTATTCGAACTTTACCGTTAACAATTTTACTCTTTCGGGCACAATTACAATTATTTTCTTCATTTCAAGCAATAGGTAATAAAATTGATTTTAGATGAGAAATAAATTGAGCATTTGGCGATATATAATGATATGTTGGATCTAAAAAAAAAAATCATTGTAGCTATTCGCTCCACTTGAGACAATAACTTTGGGAGCGAACGAAAACAGAAGACATCAAGGTAGAAACAGAAAAATTAAGGATGTAAACAAAGTGCCATTAACCATGCTCTCCTTTATTTTTGTTAAGTCAAATACAAAATTTCCCAGATAGATCTTTGTAAATAAGTATCAGTTATTCAAAAATAAATAATCCTATTTTACACCCAAATTTATAAAAGCAAAGAATGAAAAAATAAAGAAAATCATTTACAAAATAAAATTGATAAAAAAGGAGGTTTACTCATATCCAACATTATCCCTACCGTAGGAGTACTTACCAATACTCCTATATACATAAAGGATCAAACGCATATATAAGGTAAAGTATTACAAATTAAATTTCTCTGGAGCCCTTACAGCACGACCCTTACGTGTATATGACAATGTACGTTCAACGACAGGTTGAGCAGTACTAAATTCACCTTTATCAACATCCTCGCAAGAATTAACATAAACAGGTCCAGACAGGTCCACTACAAGGTACATTATAATCAGAAACTAGAGCAGAAGCACTTGAAATCTCAAGATCATGTAATTTCTTAACAGGTCTATTGATAACACCCTTTGAAGTTTCAACATTAACACTTCTAATGAAACCATCTTTACCCTGACACACTTTTACAATAACTCCAAGTGGCCATGACAACATAGGAACATTATCTTCACTGATCAACACCATAGAACCTTTCTTTAAATTACATTTAGACACAAAACCTTTAATGTTACAGGGCAAATTTCTTATATAGTCCAAATTCCATTTCTCCCAAAACTTATCTAAATGCCTTTGGCAGGCGGATTCTCGCATACACAAGTCTCTGGAAGTTACGCAAGAAAAATGTTCATCAACATTATCTGGTTGGAAACCAGCAGTACGACCAATAAGAAAATGTGAAGGAGTCAAAGGATTAGAAATGTCAGGTTCTTCTCTCACAAAGGTTAAAGGCCTTGAGTTAATGCATGCTCCGACTTCATGCAGTATAGTTTCTAATTCACATCTAGATAGGCATTTCGTACCTAAAGTTTTCTTGAGAGCCGACTTAACTGACCTTAAGCGCTCCCACCAACCTCCCCACCAAGGAGCACGGGCCACAATAAACTTCCACTGAGGAGCTAGTGGGCCATAATGCTACTGCAAGACATGAAAAGCACTAACAAAAATTTTTGCATTATCAGGATAAAATGTTGAAGGATGTAAATCTACGTATGGCAAGAAGACAATCTGGCAGAGATAGAGAATTGGAAAGCTCTAAATGTACAGAACGTAAAACAGCACATGTAAAAAGTAAAATATGCAACTTCTTGAAGGGCATGTCAGCACAAAACAAAGGGCCGGCATAATCTAAACCAGTTACAGTAAAGGGAGGAGCCGATTTGACTTGTAGTTCAGGAGGAGGAGCTACAGGCTGACGGCAGGCCTTCGAATCTTACCTGCGGCAAGACACACATTCTCTACATACAGCCTTAGCTAACCTCCGAAGTCTAACAATCCAATAATTAGTTCTTAAAGTAGACATAAGAGTAGACACACCAGCATGTTTCAAAAGAACATGTTGGAAGCGAACCAAAGCCTTCATTATATGACTTGGGGGAAAAATAATAGGATGCTTGCTTTCGTAGCACAGATCAGAGTACTCTAAACGACCTTTGATTCTCAAAAGACCTTCATTATCCAAAAAGGGTTCTAACTTATTCAAAGCGCTACCCTTTTTAAGCTGTTTACCTTGAGTTAAAGCTAGGATATCCTGAGGATATGCTTCCCTTTGCACACATTGAAACAATTTTGTCTTAGCCTTGGTAAACTCATCATAAGTCAATGGACCAAAGTATTTGGTAGATTGAGGTTTACAATTCTTCATAAATCTCAAAGTCCAAGCCACAATATTGAGGGCTCTAGGAAATTTACTCCATCTGAAAAAATCAAAAACTTAGGGAAAAAGTTCTACTGCTAAGCAAGCTACTACAATTTTATTACAATTTTCATCATCACTCAAAGACATCTCTTGCTGCTCATGCTGTAAAGTTAAGGTCCCTTTAAGTCAAGGTGGACCAAAAAACCAAATATCAGAAAGAACAGGTCTTTCAGCAGCTGTCCCTCTACAGATGAGATCAGCAGGGGTTTTCTTGCCTGGACAATGATACCAACAACTCGGAGAGGTTAACGTCTGAATTTCAGTAACTCTGTTTGCTACGATAGTCTTCCATCGACTAGGATCTCCCCTAATCCAGGATAAAGCAACAGTCGAATCTGTGCAATAATAATAGGACACCTCCTCTGTAAGAAATAGTGCAGATTTAACAAATACTAATAAATGCGCGCAAAGTAATGCACCTAACTACTCTAAACTAGGCAATGAAACATTCTTGGTAGGGGCTACCTTATCTCTACTCAAAACTAGAGAAACCTGAAAAAGATTATCTCCCAGTGGAACTCTTATATACACACAGGCCCCAAAGCCCCTTTCAGATGCATCCCCAAAGGAATGAAGTTCTAAACCCTTTATGCCTTCCCACTGAAGGCTAGGAAAATAACTTCGCTTAATCTTCATAGGGTAAAGTTCCTTAAAACCATTTAACCAATTTTGAAATTTCAAATTTAATTCCTTAGGAAATACTTCATCCTAGTTAAGCCCAAGTCTCCATATATCCTGAAAAAGAATTTTAGCAAGCATAACCAATGGACTAATTAATCCAAGAGAGTCAAATCATCTGGCTATGACACTTAGAACATTCCTCGTAGTAGATATCACTTCAAAATGAGATTCAATAATAAATTCATTAAATGTAAAACAATCTTCTTCAGAAAACCATTGCATATCAAGAATTTTCACAGATGCATCTCCCCCAAATAATTCAAATATATTATGGAATTTCTCCCTTAAAGCTTTACTATTTGAATTCCACCTAGACAATGACATACCAGTTCCAGCCATAAACTTGCCTGCATCATTAAACTTGACACATGCTTCAGCATCACTGTCAGCACCTGACAACCAATCATCTACATACAAGTTAATATATAATTCATTTACAACTTGGGGATAATTTTTCAAATGATTTTTGATGGTAGCATTTAATAAAAATGGGCTGCTCTTATTACCAAAGGGAACATGAACAAATCTCATAATGCGTACCGTACCAGCACAATTCTATAAGAATCTGTGTACATCTTGGTCCTCTCTCCGAACCTTGATCTGCAGGAAAGCCTTAGTAATATCAGCCGTTAAGGCTACCTTCCATCTTCTAAATGTTATCAATTCTTCAGACAAGATCTGGATTCAGAGAAGGTCCACATTCAAGACAGTCATTTAAGGAAATGCCATTATAACCCAACGGTGAGGCATCAAACACAGGTCCAACCTTAGTAGAATTGCTACTCTCGCGCACAAAAGGTCGGTGAGGTAAAAAATATACAGGATAAGATGTAACCATTTCAGAGGGAGGAACTTCCTCAATAATACAATCTCTCTCATATTCTTTAAAAACCTCATCATATCTTCTCCTTAGATCAGGAAATTTTTCGAGTTTGACGTTTAAATTAGCTAACCTTTTCCTGGCCAGTTTTTCATTATTTTGCAGCCTTTGTTTAGCAACATCAGATTTCCAAGGTAAAGCTACCTCATACCTATCATCATCAAATTTTACCGTTTCAGAAAATGTACTCATTACATTACTTAATGCACTCTCATTAGAAACAGCCTCTTTAGTACAAATACCCACAGATTCCAAATCGCAAAAGTTATTCAAAGCAGATTCAGAAACATTATTGGTACACAAAAGTTGAGAATTTACATTTCCTTTATCAAAGGATTCATTACAAGAACCAGATAAAATCCATTCAAATAAAGACTCTTGGACAACTAAGTTTTCATACTGTACATATTTATTAGGTAACATGAATTTCCAATAAGCATCTAACCCTACTTAAATATCAACATTAACATGACTATTCATATAATCATCTGCTAACTGTAGAGAAGAAAAAGGCTTAATTTTTACATCAGGGACACTAGGGCGGAACAAAGGGGCACAATTATCAGGTATTTCAGATGCAAGTAAGGAATGACTCCCCCCTTTAATATCAATCAAATTTAAATCATAAACATTACATTGATTCCCTTTAGAGGTTTTACCACCCCCAAATGATGAATATGATATACATTCATTCGTAACCCGTCTAGGTTGGACTCTTTACAAATTTACAAGAAACATAAGATCTATCTGATCCAGTGTCAAAAAGTACAATAGGATGGCACATGCCCTTCTTACCCCAAACCTTGACCTTTGCAATCTGCAACGCACTACAAGTTTGAGACAAGATATTATCATTTGGGTTAGATTCACAATGAGTCACACCACAATGAGTGACATTTTCGGTAGGATTAGTAACAGAGGAACCACTTGTGCCTGCAATTTGTCCATTAGGACTACTCTCATTTTCATTAGATTTAGTGCCAGTACAACACAAAACATTATGCCTTCCTTTACATTTCACACATTTGATGAGCAACCCCTGGAAAAGTGCCCCTTCCCCAAACATCTAAAACACAACTTAGCAGACCTAATAACCTCTTCCTGATCAGCCACAGAGTGTTTCAAAATAGCAATATAATTTTCACTTTTGTGACCTTTATTATAAAACATACACTGAAACCCATGCCTATATAGGCCTACACCTACTTCGGAAGACGTTTGAAAGGCTGAGGCGGAACTCTGAAATTTACCTCTCTTTTCGAATTCAACGAAACGATCATCTGACTTTTCTGCACGAATATCCTTAAAGGTGTCTGACCGCCTTGGCACTCTATTTCTCTCTGCAAAAATTTCAATAACCATGAGAGATCACTCTCATGCCCAGAACCTTCTCTGGACCATTCCAAGCGGATGTCACTGGGTAACCGAGATAAAATAACAGGTGTCATAAATACCTCATGCTGTTTACCATCTACTCCTAAAGCCTCTAGGTTACGTACATGGGTTAAAAGTTCATCTTGCAATTTCCACAAGGACGATATGTGCTTGGAGCTACCAGGAGCAATCTTAGCAGGCAATGCAACACCTAACAAAGCCTGAAAATGAGCAAAAATAATAAGTTCTGATTTACCAAACCTCTCCTTTAACATATTGCAAGCAATAGGATAATTGACACTAGTCTGGGATAATCCTTGAATCACTGCTCATGCTTCTCCTTCCAATAGTGACTGTAAATAAAAAAATTTACTCATGGTAGGAATATCACTGTCTTCTACTAAAGCAACAAACCCGTGTCAGAATGATTGCCATTCAGTTAAAACTCCACTGAATTTGGGCAACTCCAATAGAGGCAATCTTACATTAACTTTGCTCGAAGAATCGACAGAAGCAGAACCGCTTTCACTAAGCCTAGACTAACTTTCATCTCTAGCCATATCAACTAACCTTTGGGTAGCCTGTATCCTGGGAGCTCTTATCTCTCGCCGAAACTTATCTGCATACTCAATGTCCTCTTCGTCCTTTGAATCGCAAATTTCTAATTCCAACATTGACTGCACATCATCCAAAGTGGCCAGACGTTTGTCAAATTCATCAACGGTGTCTTGCAACTCCACTTTGGTCACGTTCAGATCGTCCAACAATACATGCAATGCGTTTGATGACCAAGTAGCCCATCCACGAGCAGCGGCGTGGCTCTCCTTAATTTTCCTTCCTTCATTCTGCCTTGCTACACAAAGATTGAACAACTCATCGCCGCCATCTCATCGCCAGCCAACTCATCACCGCCAACTCATCTCCGGCCCAGCTCATCCCCGGCCCAACTTATCTCCGGCCTAGTTCATCTCCAGCCCAACTTATACCCTGCTCAACTCATCACCGGTCCAACACACACACACACACACACACACACACACTGCAAGGCAGTGTAAATAAAAATGAAACAATAGATACTCAATTACCAATCCTACTATTTGTAAACAAAAATACCGGACTATGAAATCAAAGTTTGTCATCAAAAACGTTAGTGATTTTTAACCTTCCAACGCATGACGACAATTACTCAATTACCAATTACAAACAAAAGTACCCAAGTATGAACTCAGATGCTTGTCAACAAAAACGTTAGTAATTATTAACCTTTCGATATATTACTTTCAATTTTACATTCTTTCAGTAAACCCATTACAATGGAGACAATTTTAAGTCAGAGAGGCAAAGCGAAATTTTCTCATGATGGCTATTTGTTAATTTTTCAACAAATTCAGCAAAACGGACAGCAATTTGATGTTCTGGAAATGTGATCAGCTCGGCAGGTGTAAAGCGAGAATACACACAAGATTTAGAAACGTAATTAAACTCTTGAATACTCACACCCATGACTCTTCACCGATAAGAGTAGAAGTAGAAAGGACAACTACAAAAATTAAAACCAGAGCTGAAGAGACGATGGAAAAACCAAGTGTAGTGATTAATGAAGTTTTATGTTATGTTCCCCAAGCGGTGCAAGGATCACTCCCGAATTCGTCGGCTCTAAAGAAAACTATTCGTCGGAAACGGAATCAGATTAGTGCCTCTCCGCCAAATCCAGTTGACCTAAATCATTTAGCAATCCATGATGAATATTCGACCTACGAAACAGAGCCAAACCAGAAGAAGATTTTTTATTAAAAGACCGTGGTCCCAGTGAAGATAGAATTTTGCTATTTGGAAGGAGAAGATGGTTGTAACATTTGGTATCAGCAGAAGTTTGGTAGGTAGACGGAACGTTTAAGATTGCAACCACACTATTTTCTCAGGTGTATATTGTAATGGCTCAGAAAGTCAGAGGTGTCATTCCAGTGCTTTATGCTCTATTACCTAATAAACGGAAAGTTACATATTCAAGGCTATTTAAAATGATAAAAGAATGTCAACCAACAGAAAATATTATTAATGTAATTCAAACTAATGAGCTATCTATCCTTTCATGAG
>NC_090741.1:28885766-28890766 GCF_036898095.1 Palaemon carinicauda | reverse complement strand
CTGGAATAAATTGTTTTGAGAAAGAAGTTTGGAAGGAGCAGAATTCTTGAGGTACGGTAACATCAAATTTGATCCTTAAATTGAGTATATATTCTCAGAGAGAATGCCTGTAAGAATCATGTTTATAATCTAACTATTCCTATAGAAACAAAGATGGATATCTGTACTGTTGTGGTACTTGGATTATTGCCCAGATTGTCAACACCAACACTTTAAATAACCCCTTTCTTAGTGGTACTTGGATTGTTATCCACATTGTCAACACCACAACTTATAAATAACCCTTTTCTTAGTGTATTGGGATGAACTACCTTCTCCACAGCGTTTTCTACACTGGTTTCTTCTCAACAATTTATTTAATTTCAGAACTCTTTCGTAGCTGATGCTAAATCAAGGTCGCCTGACAGCTGAAGTGCAAAAGTTTTGCTAACGCTAGATAGATGATATACGATATTTAAATTGGGTTTTTTTTTTTTTTCTATCACCAATGTTTTGAAGAACACTTAAAAATTCCAACAAATATGTTAGTACATATTCTGTTCTAGTTACTACTGTTACCGATTCATAAAGTTCTTTCTCATGTTCAAACAATTGTTTCCTTTATATCTTGGCTGATTTGGCCACGATTAGTATATTATTGTAAGGCTTCTACTACAGTACTTTCTCCATTTAAGCAGGCCAAATCTTTCTCCCTGTTTGAAGGCCTCCATTTCTGGGAGACGCGGAAGTAATTGTTCTTTCAACCAGGTTCGGTGCACAAAAGAAGCATCAACATTTAGTTATTACAGTTTTTGTTTGTACAAATCATAAACTTCTGCTATCATAAAATAGAAGCACCCATCTGTAATCAACTGCTTGTCTCTTAGGTACATCTTAAGCGCAGTAAAACCGTACGCATATGACTCAGGTCTGTACTTGCATAATCATCTCCAATTTTCTTGGAATTATTCAGAGTATTTCCTTGTTGTCCACGGCTGTCAGACGAGAGGGGTGATTCATTTGGTCTTGGGAAACAATATTTCCAGCGTTAAGCTTAGCCAAAAGTTTTTCATCTAGTAGGTTAACGGCATATTGTTGTAGTTTTTCATGCAAGATCAATGTCATGACCAATCGTAAATCTTTGATTATTGAGGATTTGTCACAAATAAAGTATATTGCTTCTTTCTTTGTCTTAGATTCTTCTGCATCTTCTTCATCTGCCTTTTGACTACCACATGCATTTTTGTTTTTGGTTATGCATTATCTTTTTTTTATCTTACTCAACGACTTCCTTGTCCTTTTTAGTTTAATAGTTTTGAACTTCAGCATATAAGAGTTATGATTTTGCAGCTATGAAATTTTCCAAGGTCTGCAAAATTCCATTAGCTTCATGAAGCGTTTTGTGATACAATGGTATATGCATTTGTTCTAACTAATAAGATTCAGAAAGGCTTATAGCAATGGTAACGTAGTCAGAACTAGCTGCAGCCACTAGTTTCTCACACCTGTCCTCTTACGATATCCATTCAGGAAAGACGTTGATTTTCAGGATTGTATGCGAGCGAGCCTTTAGGTGATAACTGAGAAACGAGGTGATTGCAAATAAACTTTATCAAATAATCATCGAGTTTTTATACAGCTACATACTTCCAACAATATCACAAAAACTCACATATGAAAAATCTTCTGCTAGAAAGAAAACTTGGGATGGCTTATTAATAGTGCAGGGAAGATTGATAAAAAAAACAGAACCATTACAAAGTAAGAGTGAGTACAAAACACCAGCGGTACTTGTCTCTCCCCCCCCTAAAAATTACATACATTTGAAATAAGGCACCCTACTCTGGAGAGGCTTAATGTAGGCAGGTCACCTGACAGGATATATGCACGTTTTAGGAGATCAGTGGAGACCTAATGTTCATTGTCACAAATGTTGATGCAGAAAGACATCGGCATAAAACAGATCAAAGGGAAAGGGCTGGTGTAAGTGGGCATAAGCGGTGGCTTGCTATTTTAGATGTGCAGGAAAACGTGCAATTCAGAATACAGATATCTCTGAATGTGTTGCCTGGCTGGCAGTTTATAAGTCTGGGAGCATGAAGTAAATTTACCCACATTCTGACATAGGTGCTGGAGATTGTTAGAGGAGGTTGAAGGCGGAAAGAACTCAGCAATGACGACCAATGGGTCAACGTATACATTTCAGCTGTGTATCCATTAAGGTCGCCTTTAGGAACGGTACTTAGTTCCCAGAGGATCCAGGGAAAAACAGCTGGAGTCCTTGCAGCGGGACGTCAAAGCGGCTCTTAGGGTACAATGCAATAATAACGTCCAACCCTTTCGTTGGCAGCAGGGTTGTAGGTGGTTCTCTGATGTAGGAAAATTCTCAGGCGATTCGCCAAAGAGGTCCACAATTGGGAGTTGAATGTGTCGTCACTGTCAAGACTGAAATGCTCAGGGATACCAAATATTGCTATCCATCCTGAGAGCAAGGCAGCTTTACATGAGGCTGACGTTGCAATGGCTTCAGGCCAACGAGTGGAGCGGTGGAGGATGGTAAACCAGTAATAATTTACTTGAGATGTTGGTAGGGGACATATTACATCGACGGAAATGTGGGCAAAGCAACGCTGATGGTAAGGAAAGATATCCACTCCTTAATGTGTGTCGATGTACTTTTGAGGTTTGGTATGATGTACAGATGCCGAATTCTGCCTTGGACAGTTTTCTAGTTAAGAAGGCCAATGAGCGAGGCGAGCTGTTGACCACCCGCTCAAGTGATTCCCAAATAGCGATGTCACTGGAGGTGTCCATGTAGCAAAGGAAAAGTGAGAGCAGCTGCAGTTGGTAGGGCATTCTTTTGCGTTATAAGAGATTACTTCTCCAACAGGACCTCACTTCATGTCTTTTGGTTTGCCCTTGAGGGAGGCTTAGAGGGGGTCAAGAGTAGAGGCAATGACTGGTAGGAATCAGTGATGGTAGTTGATCATGCCCATGAATTATTGGAGTGCTTTGACGGTCAATGACGTGAGTAAGTTCTGAATAGCTGTTTCCTTCTCAGGGAGGGGTTAAACTCCTTCCGGAGTGATGCGGTACCCTCAGAACGATACTTCGTTGGCGCCAAAGGTACACTTGTATTACAGGACTACAAGGCCTTTCTGTTGTAGTTGGTTAAAACGGTAAGTTGATGATGGAGGTGTTGCTTTTTGGTGGAAGAGAACACAAGCTATGAGAATTTTGAAAGTGGCCTAAATATTATGAAGGCCAAAACATTAGTAATTGAACGTGTATGTAACAAAGGGCATGGTGATTGAGGTGTGGGGATGTTTTCTGGGTTCATGAGCACCTGATAATGCCCATTCAGGAGGGCAAGGTTGGAGGAAAATTTTACCTTTTGCAAGTATTAGGTCACGTTGGTAATGTTTAGGAGAGTGTATTAATCCAGTTATGTCTGCATGTTCAGGCAACTTTAATCTCCACATGGATGCAGAGAGCCATCTTTCTTTATAACGATATATAAGGGTAACAATCATGGTCTTAAGGCCTTCTGACAACGGCCCCTTTCTTCATTTCAGCAAACGTTTGTTTACCCGTCTCCTAGCAATCTGGGGCCAGACACCTGTATCTGGCAAATAATGGGAACCCATGTTCATGATGTGTTGATAAATACCATGTTTACTAGCAGCAGTGGATGTTTGAAGAAGTTTTGGATGAAAAACGTCTGGGTACAACGCAAGGAAGGTAGCATAGGCATCCTTGGCTGCCTTGATGTGGAGAGAAAGGTATAGAGGGCTGGTAGGAGAGGTACTGAGAATTAACATTCAGCACTAACTGGTCGTCAGTCAACAACATCGACCAAGACTTTGGAACTGTGAGAGGAAAGCCATACCAAGGATTGGTTAATATTACATCAGCAACGAGAAACTTTCAGCGATATTTTATGATTGCAAAAAATAATGTGAGCTTCTCGTAACCAAGGGTGGAGATCGCAGATTCGTTATCATCTACAGGGTGGACTTGGTAGATTTAGAGCGACTATGCCGTGTCCTGGCCAGCGGCCTTTATAGAAGAGAATGGCAAGCACCCGTGTCTATCAAAAATTGCACGCCCGTACCTGCATCATATAAAAAGAATAGATTAGTGACCGGGCAAGTCATTGCCCCAAGCGATGGCCTACTTTATAATTTATTGGCTACTGACAACTGTTCAGACGTTTCTTCACAGCAGCTCCAAATCTGAAGTAATAGTGGCATATCTGCTCCTGATGGGTATCAGTAAGTGGCTGTAGTAGTTGGTTGGAGCACGAGTGGGTTATGGGTGGTGGGACATTTTGTCACTGCTACGGTACGTCACAGGGTGGGCGTCTGTGTCCTACCTCATTCACGTCAGCTTGGATCGATGTTGAATAGTGGTCCTCTTTGTTGGGAGGGGAGGCATTGATGGAGGTCTTAGAGGGGGTAAGCGGCTGTCCATAAGGTCGTCAACTTTGGTCATCAGGTCCTCCTTGGGCAAAATATTAACATTGGGGATGGAAGACCTTAGGTGATAACTGAGAGGCGAGGAAAAGGCAACTAAACTTTATTGACTTACGAGCAAGAACGTCATAAACATTCAAACCTGGAAAAGCTTTTGTTAGCATCAAAACACAGGATGGTCTATTAACAGTTCTGGGAAGAGCAAGTGATAGAATAAAAAAATCCAAACCGTTAGTGTTTGAGCGTGAATGAAACAAGTGCAGTTCAAATGTGTTGCCATTACTTTTGTTTTATAGGTGGAAGATTTTCCCTTTTATCACCTATACATCATACATGCCTTTTCTGATATGGAATACAATTAGACTCAGCTATATATAATTTTTTTCCCTAGCACGATCAATTACCCAATGCTATTTAATCCCCGTGTGATTTGTATTCCTTCAAGAAGACTTATGCCCTATCTTCCTTGGCTCAACTCTCCTGCACTGGCACATAATGTCAATTTAGATGCTTTTGCTTAAGTTTGATGTGGGGCTAGCTTAACAA
>NC_090741.1:28860766-28865766 GCF_036898095.1 Palaemon carinicauda | reverse complement strand
AAATCAGTTTTTGCAGTAACCTCCTTTTTTCTTTTGCCAAAAAAAACTTCAATGAATGCTTAAAACAACTGTAAAGATAAATACTACTCATCTGCAGAAAAACTATTTATTATAAATATTTTAAAAAAATTAAGTAGAAAAAAAAAAGACCTGACATAAAAATTCATAAAAAAAAAGTTTATACATATATACACAAATCCTTTTAGGAATTGATTCTTGAATGTTTAGGACACATCTTGATGTATTTTGGATGAAGTCAGACCCATGGAGGTGAAGATCTGAAATGAGAAAAAAAGGGTAACTTTTTTTGGCCAAAAAAAATTGTCCAAATTTCATGAATTTTTTTGGGGTACCCAAATGAAATAGGAAGTGGCTAATTTTTTTTAGAGAATAAACATATGTTATCCTAAAATAGAAATATGTAAAAAAATCTTCATTATTTTGTAAATTACATTTATATCAGGGGCCATATCTAAAGGTAATTTTTTGAGTACTTGGAAATTTCGTAAAAAAAATACATATATTTAATATATAATATGATATTTATGCAGGTAAAAATATACCAAAATATCACAAATTCTATAGGGAACAAGAATATATATAGATAGGGCAGCTTACGCTTCGGATATGTCCACAAAATGGCCGCCAACCACACTGACTCAGACTCCCTAATCTGCCACTTGAAATGTAGGAAGGGTATGTCAATTTCAAGGTGTTATTTACTAATCTAATTGTTATTGGATATGCATAAAAATTGTATGGTGGGTTGCTGGATAATTTTCGATTATTTTACGACTATAAAATTAAAATTCTGACCCAAAAAATTTTTTTTGAAGGGAAATAAAATCGAAAAAAAAAATGTAAAACAATATTTTAGCTAAAAAAATTTGATGATATTCAATCAAAAAAAAAAGTAAACAAAATTTTCCGACAAATAAACATCTAGAGGAATCATTACTCTGTGATAGTTCCTTAGTACGTAGTAATTTTGAAAGAATTGGGAAAAAACGAAAAAATGGCAATCACCGGAAAATCGAACACATACCTATATATACGCCATAT
The DNA here is from genome assembly GCF_036898095.1 of Palaemon carinicauda. Classification (NCBI taxonomy): domain Eukaryota; kingdom Metazoa; phylum Arthropoda; class Malacostraca; order Decapoda; family Palaemonidae; genus Palaemon; species Palaemon carinicauda. The sequence goes on along the minus strand of NC_090741.1, from coordinate 28,864,704 downwards.
CTGGCTAAAAAAAAGATAGGCATGGGTAGCCAGATCATCTAGAAACACTTTCCAACACTATAAAAATATAAGTTTTGCGACACTACTTGCCAATTCCTTACGGTAACATGACTAAGCAAAAAAATGCAAAACAAATAAAAAGGGGCACTCGTGGAAAAATGGCCATTCTAATATACGGCATTTCAGAAAAAAAAAATTTCAGCCACGTGCTAGGCAAACCATCAAGGCATATTTTCCGACAAATAAACATATAAATGAAATATTACTCTGTGATAGTTCCTTAGTACGTAGTAATTTTGAAAGAAATGGGAAAAAACGAAAAAATGGCAATCACAGGAAAATCGAACACATACTTATAGATACGCCATATCTGGCTAAAAAAAAAATAGGCAATGGGTAGCCAGATCATCTAGAAACACTTTCCAACACTATAAAAATATAAGTTTTGCGACACTACTTGCCAATTCCTTACGGTAACATGACTAAGCAAAAAAATGCAAAACAAATAAAAAGGGGCACTCGTGGAAAAATGGCCATTCTAATATACGGCATTTCAGAAAAAAAAAATTTCAGCCACGTGCTAGGCAAACCATCAAGGCATATTTTCCGACAAATAAACATATAAATGAAATATTACTCTGTGATAGTTCCTTAGTACGTAGTAATTTTGAAAGAAATGGGAAAAAACGAAAAAAATGGCAATCACAGGAAAATCGAACACATACTTATATATACGCCATATCTGGCTAAAAAAAAAATAGGCATGGGTAGCCAGATCATCTAGAAACACTTTCCAACACTATAAAAATATAAGTTTTGCGACACTACTTGCCAATTCCTTACGGTAACATGACTAAACAAAAAAATGCAAAACAAATAAAAAGGGGGCACTCGCGGAAAAATGCCCAACATTCTAATATACGCATCTCAGGTAAAAAAAAAAGACATGCACGTGTTAGCCCAACCATCAAGGCACACTTTTCTAACACATAAACATGAAAAAAAATCAATAATATACGGCAATTCCTTACTACGTAGTAAATTTTTACAAATATTGAAAAAAAAAACAGAAATTGGCAACCGCAGTTAAATACCCAATATACCAATAACTACGTCGTATCTGACAAAAACAAAATCACGCATGTGGTAGCCAGATCATCTAGACAACCTTTCCAACATTAAAAAGGCAAAAGTTTTACGACACTATTTCGCAATATCTTACGGAAAAATGACTTGGCAAAAAAATTAAAAAAAATTAAAAAGGGACACTCGCGGTAAAATGCCCGACATTCTAATATACGACATCTCAGATAAAAAAAAAGACATGCACGTGTTAGCCCAACCATCAAGGCACACTTTCTAACACATAAACATGAAAAAAAAAAAATGAATAATATACGGCAATTCCTTACTACGTAGTAATTTTTACAAATATTGAAAAAAAAACAGAAATTGGTAACCGCAGTTAAATACCCAATATACCAAGAACTACGTCGTATCTGACAAAAACAAAGTCATGCATGGGTAGCCAGATCATCTAGACACACTTTCCAACACTAAACAAGCAAAAGTTTTACGACACTATTTGGCAATATCTTACGGAAAAATGACTTGGCAAAAAAATGAAAAAAAATGAAAAAGGGGGCACTCGCGGTAAAATGGTCCTTGTGGTGATGAACGACATTTTAACTAAACAAAAAAACATGCACATGGTAGCCAAACAATCCACCAAGACTTTCCACAACTGATAACCTATACAAGTTGCACCATTCTACGACAATTTCATAATACGTAATAACTTTGATAATTATGCAAACTACCTCAGAAGGGTAAACTCGGACGCGAACGACCCCGACGCGTCTCAGAAATCGGGGAAGGAGTACAGCTACAGCAATGCACATCTGGACACTACTAGAGCGTGTAGGGGAGACACCTCCTGCAGGTCGATCACCCACAAATTCAGTCACAGGGGTGAGTCACGTGAGAAAAACCTGTTTTTTTTTGACGCTCGGGGTCGCAAACGACCCACCGTACCTATCCAGGGTTTGTTTGCTATATTAGATAAGTCTTATTACATCAGTCACCGGGTTTTATTATCCTAAACTAAAAACACTGAAAAATATTTATGATAAAATATAGTGTTTGTTTTTACATGGTCTTTTTTTTGTGGGGGGGGGGGAGCTTACATTACTATTTTTATTTCTGAAATAGTAATATTTAGATTTCACTAAATAATTAAGATTATGATATTAAAAAGCATGTAAACATATGTTATTTATTTTCTTTTATTCCCCAATTTCATCTCTCATTATATATCTTTAAGGTTGATTAATATTTTCCTTCTTTCTTTTTTCCCTCTCTAATGATATAAAGTTATTTGCTACTCCAAAATATTGCTTTATGGTGCTTTTACTTGAGTAAACATCTGTCTTGTATATTCCATAAGTGAAATGTATAATTTTTTCGGCCATGTGTCCCCAGTGCAGAGGTAGTTTCGCTTTCTAATTATCTACAAGCCTCGTCTATAGGTTTATCTAACCATTTGGAAAAAGCTCTTCCACCCTTGAGTATCCATCCTCACTCCCCTCAGGAGCGAATACTATCAGGTTCGAAGGCAGAATCAAAGAGGCAATCGAGGGTTTTCTCGCTTCAGGTGGAGAATCCTTATCTTCTTTTAAATCCGCTCAAAAACGTGTTAATCATATTTAACCTACATCAATACAGTTAGAGCTTAATGTTATCGTTATTTTCTATCACAAAAGATGTTATTTCCACTGTAAGAGTTAGTAGCTTTTGAAAAGGTAGATTCAGAATTCCTTGTCTCTGTAATTAATTTATTGCAACATTTGTATAATATCTCATTTCATGTAGAATGACTTAATTTTAGTGAAAATTCAATTCTAATGTTTGAACAACTCTGATTCACATATATAATCTCCCTCATTTGGCCAACATTAAATTGCAAGGTTTAAACATATTTCTATTTCCATGTAACATACCTTATATTGTAAGTACAATTGATTAGAATTTTAAACATTGTCTACTTCTCTACTTTTCACGAAACATCATTTTCTTTTAGTGAACATTTAACAGTTCCGGTTCCAATGCAATGCTCACTTTTGCATGACAAAAATTCGGCACCCGCTTTCGTATGCATGGTGTATTTCAACAGCCTTTGTTTTCACGCCAATTCTAATGTTATTTACAAAATAGCCTTTACTAAAATTATCCTTCTTTTGTCTCCATGAACACTTTGTTCAGTACATTTTTTTTTTTCAATCTACTATAAATGTATTTTTCAGAGTGTTTGAAATAACCTTTTCCCCTCTATTTTCAATAGTGTAATTTTTCACTTCCTCATTTCATATTGTTTAGTCATTTATGCAAGAGCTTGAATTATACTATTTCTTTTCCAAATAACTAAAAAAAAAAAAATAGAATTTCTGCATAATTGTTATTCAATGAATATGTATAGTGAAAAAAATGGTACATGTAGCAAGCATCTGCCTTTTTAATTTATTACATTTTATCTTCTTAGCATAATGTATAAATGTACAATTTTTACAAATGATGAATATTTACTTCACCTTTACACACTGTTTACTTATTGTATCACGTAACCATATAACACTGATGCATATAGAACTCTCTCTCTCTCTCTCTCTCTCTCTCTCTCTCTCTCTCTCTCTCTCTCTCTTCTCTCTCTCTCTCTCTCTCTCTCTCTCTTTTGACTGCAATAGTATTTACTTTTCATCATTACAATTATACATCAATCTATGTATTAATGAATTGATTTCATGGAAAAGTTTATTGAAATGTATAACAAAGAATTTCCCAAAAGCCGAAAATAAATCGTTTTTCTAATTTTATGTCTGCTTCAACTAATATTTTGGCTTAATTGCATGAATAAATTCACTTGTTGTAAGTTATAACCCTTC
>NC_090741.1:28845766-28853266 GCF_036898095.1 Palaemon carinicauda | reverse complement strand
GTCCGCAGAATGTGGCATCCATTTCTCCAGAATCCAACCTGGACAAAAACTCCAATAGTGGAGGAAACTCATCGATCATCTGAGAGCACAAAAATTGTCAATTTTTTTTACAGATGAATTGGTGAAACCAAAACACTCACTTAGATCCAAGGAGATGTAAATTTCCTGTGAAGATGAGCGTATGAAACTTACTGAGAATTATTTCAGTCGGTTCCATGACCTATTTTTACATCATGAAGAGGAAGACGGCTGAATAACTCTGCACGCAAAGCATTCTTCTCACACTGTCACCTCTGTGGTTTTTGGTATCAGAAGATACAAACATATCTGTGCTCACACTTAGTTTTTGTAGCGATATTGCAACGCAAGTTTTCATCAGAAAAGGAACCAAAGGGCATATTAGACATGTTGACATAACCACATTTGCTTTGCAACGTAACAGAAAAAATTGCTCTGCCATACTTGTTATACACGTTTTCAATAGTAAATGATTCAGATAGTGCATTCTCAGGCAAAGGAAAACAATCAGTAGTCAGGCTCATCACCAAAATGGATGATTACAATGATACAGTTGGGAAAATCATTGAAGTTGTCCCCAAAGTAGTTCAAGGCCCTTTAAAAGTTTATTTGTAACTTCTACTCCACAACAGCATCAATGACAACTGCCAGTAATCTTAAGCTCCATAAGTTCTGCATAAAAAAGGGTTCACTACCTTGTGAAGATACCCTATCACAACATTCATTGAGAACAAATTACCATGCTGTCATTTGGAGGTGTAGTTTGTCAGCAAAGCCTGACACTCAAAGTCCAGAAAACCATGGATGGGCAATAAAAGATTGTCAGCTTAGCATTAACTGAATGACTAACTCTCCTGCTCCGGAAGCTGTTTTTCAGTTCATGTCATGCAACTGCAAAAAAAGAATGCTGAGGTCCCACCTGTTATTGGATAGATAATTCTCTTAGGTGCATTACATCATGTTTTGTGAACATGCAGCAACTTGGCTGAAGACAACATTGATAATATGATAGATGTCTACCAGTGTGATAGTGATGATAATGATGACGATTAACATAATGACAATGCTGGTATTTGATTATTTTACTATCATATTTGATGATGTTCTATAACCGTACAATAACTGATAATTTCATGATTCATTTATTTAGGTGTATGAAAAATACAATATTTTACAATGCAACCGTTTACGGTTTTTCATAGTGATAACCTTTATAGTCTGCGTATAACGGAATGTACACGGTAGTGTGTTTTTGCTTTTAACTCTAGTTTGAAAAGAGTTGTCATAAAAAAAAATGATGCCAAATGAAAGCTTATAGTTTTTCGATGGAATTACATATAATAACTGCGTTTCCAGAAAAAAAAGCATGTATGAATGAGGAATAAAAATTAGAAAATATATCTCGAAACATTCAAAACGTATGGGAACACACTGTGGTATTTAGGCATAAGATATGACATCCACGCTAGCGAAGTCAATAAATTACATTTAAATAGATAAAAATACTTATCAGCTTTCTGGTAATATGACGTCCACGAGGTCATCATTAGACAATAGGCTTCTATCCGCACAAACTCAACTATACTCTCCTCTCGGGTTTTTTTTTTGAAGGAGATATGTCAAGTCATATAAAAATTCCCTAAATATTATGGAAAGCTATGACCCAGGTATGGCCCCCGGTTTCTCCAATCAATGTTATTAAACAAAAAGGTTTCACAATTTTCATAATAATGTAACCTATAAAGAAGCGTCTAGATAATGAAATGTAAAAAACTGATTATATCAGCCAGTATGGAAATCGAGGCTCATTGTCTAATAATAATAATAATAATAATAATAATAATAATAATAATAATAATAATAATAATAATAATAATAATAATAATAATAATTTTCAACTCTAGTTGTATTAACATTGTTATAATTATCATAAATTTTAGTCATTATTATTATTGTTATTATTATTATTATTATTATTATTATTATCATCATTATTATTATCATTATTATTATCATTATTATTATTATTATTATTTATATGTTTTTCTTCCCTCTATCACAGTCTTTTCAACAAGGTGATATTTATAAAGTTTGGTTCCGAGTTGCATCCTGCCCCCTTAGGAGTCCATCACTTTACTTACTATGTGCACCATCTCTAGGATTACACTCTTCTGCATGAGTCCTGGAGCTACGTCAGCCTCTAGTTTTTCTAGATTTCTTTTCAGGGATCCTGGGATCGTGCCTAGTGCTCCTATGATTATGAGTGAAGTTTCCACTGGCTTATCCCATATCCTTCTTATTCTAATTTTCAGGTCTTGATACTTATCCATTTTCCCCTCTCTTCAACTCTGGAGTCACATGGTACTGCAACACCAATGAGCAATACTTTCTTCTTGATTTTGTCAATCAACGTCCCGTCTGGTCCATTTGCGCATATCACCCTATTTGTTCTGATACCATAGTCCCAGGGGATTTATGCCTGATCGTTTTCTATCACTCCCTCAGGTAGGTGGTCTTAGCACTTATACTAAAAATCAGCTGATGTTTCTTACTTAGGCTTCAGTGGAGAGCTTTTGCCACTGAACCATGCCTCTTTTTGTACTGGTGCTGTGCATTTGCCCGGCATTCGCTTAATATGTGGTTTATGGTTTAATTTTTCGTGTTGCACTTCCTACATCTAGGAGAGATGTTACTTCCGTCTATCGTTCTTTGAACATATCTGGTTCTTAGGGCCTGATCTTGTGCCGCTTGTATCATTCCGTCAGTTTCCTTCTTGAGCTCTCCCCTCAGTAGCCATTGCCACATGTCATCGCTGGCTAGTTCTTTAGTCTGTCTCATGTATTGTCCATGTATTGGTTTGCTGTGCCAGTCCTTTGTTTTGTTTGTCATTTTCCTGTCTTTGTATATTTCTGGGTTTTCATCTACTTCCCTAAGTCCTTCTTCCCATGCACTCATAAGCCAGTCGTCTTCACTGGTTTTAAGATATTGCTCCAGTGTTATATTCTCGATGTTATCGTAGTCCTCTATACTTAGTAGTCCTCTCCCTCCTTCCTTTCTTGTTATGTATAGTCTGTCCTTATTTGCTCTTGGATGTAGTGCTTTGTATATTGGCATATGTTTCCTAGTTTTATGGTCTTTGCGGTGGAGTTCTGCCTTCGTCCATTCGACTCTTCGTGCTCTGTATCTGATTACTGGTACTGTCCATGTATTTATGGCTTTTATCATATTTCCGTCGTTGATTTTTGACTTGAGTATCCCCTTGAGTCCTTGCATATATTCTATCCTGATCGTGACTTCCTGTTTTGGTGTTTTATATCCCACCACAAAGTTTACAATAAAGAACCATACATAATTGCTCACATGTCCCAGTTTTACATATCAATTCCTGCCTTTCGAAGAATCTAATTTTTGTACTCGCTTTTGTCCTTGTTAATATGTATTTTTCTCCAGTCTAAAAATATAATAAATATACATTGAAACTTAAACGGCTCACAACTTTTGGATGAGTTAGAGAGAATGTAAGCAAATAGAACCCAGACTGAGTTTTATTCTTTTGTCAAAATTCTTATTAGTTCTCTTTTATAGCGCATTTAATAACTAGTTTGGATTCAGTTCTCTGCGTATTCACCTCCTCTCATGGGAAGTATCTCTTGATTGTTGGCGATGAAGAAAGGCTCAGTCAATATGTGTCGAGTATAAATCATTTATTGGTGGTATAGAATAGGGACGAGAATAAAAAGTCAAAAGTGAAGTACTTTGATTAAGAGGATTTGATAATGCACTATATTATCAAATAATAAGGGCCGGTGTCTTGAGCACTGAGACAAAGTACCATTTTGATCAAATAACTGGTATGGAAGATATAAAGTAAATAATCATTTTTGGATTAGTCTCGAACACTGAATATTAAGGCTATCAGTTGCATAAGGTATCAATATGGCAGCAATGAGAGAGAAAACGAAAAAAAAAAAAAAAAAAAAAAAAAAACAATGAAGCTTAGCGGCATGTAATTATTGAATGAATGAGAAGATTCTTATCTTGTTCTTGACAAAAATATCTAAACCTTCCAAATCGCTGGAGCTTCGATGGAGAGGCAACCCGTCGCTGGCTGCTCTCTTCACTGCTTTTCGAAAATCTCTATCTGCCACCGAACACTGGAATAGAAGTTTCAAACTTGAAACCAAATCGTATCAAAATTCTACTTCCTGGTTTCTTTTATCCCATAATTAAAAAACTACAAGATTATATCAGTCTTTTAATATAGGATTATCAGTGCAAAGAAACAGTACAAATTACTCTCGAATAAACTTTATTCGAAAGCTTTGTATTAAAGCTTACAAAGTTCAGAATCTTGAGAAAACTTGATAGAAATTTAACATTATCGAAATATTATTCGTACCTTCTACCGTAGCTTATCGTTTGGTAAGTGATGGTATTATTTTAGATAATTGTATGCGTCTTAGTGTTTATCCGTTCTCACACCCATTACCTTCACCGTTCCCTATAAAAGTGCTATTCGCATCCAACCTTTCATATATTTATTGAGCAGGGTTACTTTATGATCAGTATGATGTACGGGTGAGAAATTATTGGAATAAAATCTCTCTCTCTCTCTCTCTCTCTCTCTCTCTCTCTCTCTCTCTCTCTCTCTCTCTCTCTCTCTCTCTCTCTCTCTCTCAAGATAATTTCGTAAAAATCAAAATACATCGAGTAAAAGTGCGTGGCTTAATTTTTTCAGTGAAAAAATTCTTAACCAAAATTGTTTTGCAAGCAATTTTAAATTTAACAATGTCAGCAACCTATTATGTTTCTTTTATTTGATTAGAAAAAGCTCACTTTTAACTTAGAAGTAAAGATACTGTGTGTTTCATGTCATTTTTTATAGTTACATCTTCATAAATAATATGATGTTTATTTCTATTGCTGTTCAGAAAAACATTATTGGCCTTCCACGATTGAAAGGTGGGTTTATAAGAAAATAAAGTAATTACCGATAAAGAAACAAGATAATGGATTAGATATTATTTTTCATTTCTTTCCTTGTTTGGTTATATATTTGTTCATGTAGCTTGAGGAATTATCCAATTGACGTTGACTGCCAGAGTTCCATATATTTACTATTATTTCTATGTATCTAGATAGCTTATCAGTTGTTTTAGAAAGATTCAATATTCTCTCATTTTCTCTTAATTACTAAGTCATGAATATGAGGATATATATATATATTATATATATATATATATATATATATATATATATATATATATATATATATATATATATGTGTGTGTGTGTGTATATATATAAGGATATATTTGTATATATATATATATATATATATATATATATATATATATATATATATATATAAGGATATATTTGTATATATATATATACATATATATATATATATATATATATATATATATATATATATATAAGGATATATTTGTATATATATATATATATATATATAAATAAGAATATATATATACATATATATATAATATATATATATATATATATATATATATATATATATATAAGATATATATATATATATATATATATATATATATATATATATATATATATGTATATATATATATATGTATATATATATATATATATATATATATATATATATATATATATATATATATATACATATATATATATATATATATATATATGTGTATATATATGTATATATGTATATATACAGTATATATATATATATATATATATATATATATATATATATATATATATATATACTTTAATAAAAATGGGAAATATATATTACGGTTGATCTGTGCAATATGCTTTTACACAGTTCAAGTGTAATGAGTTTGCATTCCCAGACTTTTGTGACAGTAGAATCAGACATACGGAATTCTCTGGTAAATGTAGCTCACAATGTTTATTTCAATCCCCTTCAAGTTAAGGTTGGTGTACTTTCTACCAGCAACACTAGAAAGTCTATGGACTTGCTGGTTAGCTTCTGATTTCTTCTGGGGGTATAACTTATCTTGCTTCATCTTAATCTTGATGTTGATATCTCCGGATAATTATGTACGCTGGTGTCCGTTTAACCCTAAGTTCTCTGCCTGTCGTTGAGAAATATTCACCATTTCCATACTTCACTATTGGGCAAATGCGGTCAATGTTACAGTGCAAAATACTATAGAAGCACATATGTAATTATATTCATAGGGTTCTGGCGTTACAATCAGCAACTTTTCCCTGTAGCTTTTTAAGGTTCTGCCTTCTCCTTGAGCAGCCGAAACATAGCACACACCAACAACCTCGTTTAGGTGGTGTTTCAGTAGTGCTTTCGAGACAGAAAAAATATATATATATATATATATATATATATATATATATATATATATATATATATATATATACATATATAGATATATATATATATATATATATATATATATATATATATATATATATATATATATATATATATATATATTTAAGAGAGCGTGGGGAGGCTGCTGCTTTATTTGTGTTATCAATTACAACAACTGCGTCATGATTGTCGCATGCATTAAGAATGGAATCAGATTTTGTGAAAAAAGTCTTTAATAATTTCCTTCTCAACAGATTGTAATTGAATTTCTTGATAGATTAATCCGCCGTTGTTTGAAATTGCCCCGTTGCTCTACATAATCCAACGAACTCTGTGTTTTCCGGGAACTCTCCCCTAAATTCTGCTTGTATATAAATAAGAATCCAATTCATCGATGCATATCCTTATGCTCTCATAATCATTCTTCATACATGTACTCAGCAAATTCTTCAAGTGTCTGATTTCCTCTCATTAAATTCCTATCTTGGGGAATGTTACGACGCATTTTCAATGTAATTAGCTTCCTGTGAAGAGCTCCTTTAGCAGTACAACTTACGCACAAGGTTTATTTGGAAACACTTACTAGAAGCTCTCATTCAGTCCCATACCACAGAATGTGGGATTAGTCTCAATGAACATTATTATATAATCTAGAACCTCGTTATCGAACATCTATGGCCGTCCACCGGCTTTATGCCAACTTTCTATTTCAGCTATTTTCTTGAATTCTGCCTAATTTCATTTGCGGTAGTTAGTTTGGTATATGATATAGCCAGGTAGTCTTCATCTTTTTCGTATGTCTCAATTATCCTCTTCCTATTATTATTATTATTATTATTATTATTATTATTATTATTATTATTATTATTATTATTATCATTATTATTAATAATAATAATAATAATAATAATAATGATAATAATAGCCAAACTACAACTCTAGTTAAAAAGGCAAGATGCTATAAGCCCAAGGGCTCCAACAGGGGAAAATAGCCCAGTAAGGAAAGGAAACAAGGAAATAGATAAACGATACAGGAAGTTACGAAAAATCAGAAATAAACTATTTCATAAAACATTAACCACATCAAACCAGATAATTTATATCCAACTTTAGAAACA
>NC_090741.1:28838266-28840766 GCF_036898095.1 Palaemon carinicauda | reverse complement strand
TATGCACATGTCTTGTTATTGGTATTTATTGAATGACCCCTCCCCCCCGACCATTCCAGCAATACAAATACCAATTTGATCCAAAAATTTGAACATAACGTGTTTTTGTGATATGCTCCGATTGGTGAGGGAATCATTGAGAAAACAAGTCAAAGAGCAATTAGAACAAGTGTTTAAACATAACTGTACGTTAAAAAACATGTTGATTAAGAATAGTTGCGGAAATGATAATAATGTAATACATAGCATTCCTTGTTCAGAGTGTAACTTATTCTATGTCGGCCAAACATCCAAAGGTATATCAGTCAGATTAAAACAACATCAGGTGGCCGTCTCCTGGGGTTCTCTTAATAATGCCTTTGCCTCCCACTGGTTGGGGTCAAGTCTCAGAATTGGAGGGGCAGAGGCAAATAAAAATGATATATGTAAATGACTATATCCAAAGGAATATTGTTGAATCCTTTTTAATCTCCTGTACCAAAGGTAGCAATTTGGATCTAAGCCCAGGTCGGTCTTCCGTTAATCCAGTATTATCCTTTTATCTAAAATCTGATTTTTCCGCAATTATTGAGAAACTGACAGCTGTTGGATCCCCTTTTCCTGTATAAATACGATGTCTTTATATATGTATTTTCATTGTTGAGTATGTTGATATCCTTAATGGATGAAAGTACTAACTCCAATCAAGTCTTTTCAATTTCCTTTCGTGGCTACAATACATTTTTTTTTCATCATGTGTCAGCTTTCATGATTTCTATACATAATGGACGCCACGTGTAACTTTTGCCTCGTTTTCCCCTTCCTATCTTATCTCTTAAAGGACTTTCAAAACTCCCAGGTGAAATCCCACTCTACTAGACACCGACAAAATATTTCCCCTAAAACGTTACTCCCAGATCGACCACCTAGTTAGAAATTTCAGTGTTCTCTCCCTGATGAAACACCTGGAAACTACGAAAAGGACAGAACAACAACTATTGAAGATGTTGTGGAAGGCTAAATAAGATTTTATGCGAGTTGTTCTTCTTGACTTGAGAACACCCTTATTGAACGTAGTCTACTCCCAACTTGGAGAAAAATCAAAGGTTTTAGGTGTTGATTTGGAAAATAAATTGAATAGACTAATACAGGCAAGTGCTTGGAATAAGAATTTTCAAGATAATTGTGTTATAAATTTGTCCGATAAACCTGTATCAAGTGAAGTAAAAAAGGCTTTGGGGTATGGCTTATCATTCTCAGTAAATAAAAAACCTGATAGTGTAGATATTGCCTCTGCCTTTGTGAAATTGGAGAAAAACTATGAGAATTCCCCAATGTAACATCGACACTGTTAAAGGCTTATTTATTCTGTGATGGGATATGCAAACACCTGCAATTTCCCTAAACGTTTTTAATAGCCTTAAAACCATTGAAAAATTGCTGTGAATTGCTTATTACAAAAACAGACAAAGCTAATGGATTAGTTATTATGAACAAAACCACTTATTTAGAAAATATATGTACTTTTATCAGATGTTTCCACTTACATAAAATCAAGAGTTAATCCCTTAGACTATGTCATCAAAGATTTTAATAAAAACTTAAAAAATATCTTAAAACCAGAAAAATCCTTAATCGAAGCCTTTATCTCTACTGGTTCGTCTTTATCTTATTTATATATTTTAATTAAAATCCATAAAACAGGAAATCCCATCAGACCAATTATCAGTGCTACCGGTTCTATTTACTATAAATTATCCGAATATTTAGTCAAAATAATTTCCCCTATCTTAGAATCTATATGAACCTCTCACATAAAAAAAAATCTTTTAATATTTGCGAAAAATTACAAAAAGTTAACCTTACGTTATAAGACATAGATTAGTAAATTTTGATATGACTTCGTTATTTACCAAGGTGCCGGTTGATGACTTGTATTTCCTGTCGATTATTTTAGATGCTTATGATTTACCTTCATCAACCCATACTATTATTGAACTTATTTGCCTATGCTTTAAAAGTGAAGGTTGTGTTTTAATGGAGATTGCTATGAGCAAGTTTTTGATATGACTATAATACATTTTATATTCATCACGTGTCAGCTTTTGTGATTTCTACACACACACACACACAAACATATATATATATATATATATATATATATATATATATATATATATATATATATATATACATATATGTATATATATATATATATATATATATATATATATGAAGTTGAATCCTAACAAAACTCAAAGTATGATTGTAAGTAGGTCAAGGACGGTGGCTCCTCAACATCCGGATCTCAGTATTGATAATGTTTCTTTAAATTTGTATGACTCTTTCAAAATTTTAGGCGTGATTCTTGACATCAAATTTACTTTTGAGAAACATATAAGGTCTGTGTCTTCTTCAATTGCACAAAAAATTGGCTTATTGAGAAAGTCTTTCAAGATATTCGGTGATCAATCTATTCTGAAGAAGTGTTTTAATTCTTTTATTCTACCTTGTTTCGAGT
>NC_090741.1:28825766-28830766 GCF_036898095.1 Palaemon carinicauda | reverse complement strand
AGATGGAGATGGCTAATAGGGTAAAGGAAAGGGAAATGGAGAAGGTTAGATTAGAACATGAGAGGGAACAGGAAATGGCTAGATTGGAACAGGAAAAGGCTAGATTGGAACAGGAGAGGCAATTGGAGTTTGTTCGAATGGAACATGAATTGCAGGTTCTTCGTTTAAAACAAACTGGACCGGAAGACCACTTTAACATTAGTCATGCTATTAAGCTAGTCCCTGTGTTTAACGAAGCTGATGTGGCTGAATTCTTCTCTGCTTTTGAGAAGTTAGCAAGAAAGTTAGGTTGGCCTGAGACTATGTGGACTACCCTAATTCAGTGCAGGTTGGTTGGGAAAGCACAAAAAGTGTATGCAGCATTGAGTGGAGAGGTAAGTGCAGATTATAGTAGGGTGAGAGAGATTGTATTAAAAGCTTATGAGCTTGTGCCAGAAGCCTACCGCCAGAGATTTCGTAATCTAAGAAAGGTTCCAAATGATACTTATGTAGAGTTTGCTAGAGCTAAAGAATTAGCATTTGATGAAAGGTTGAAATCAAAAGGGGTTGATGATTTTGGAGGGATAAGGGAAATAATCCTTATTGAAGAGTTCAAGTATAATGTAGGGCATGAACTGAAGATACATTTAGAAGACTTAAAGTTAGATACTGTGGGAGCTGTTGCAGTGGCAGCCGATGAGTACGCACTATCACACATGTCTGTGTTTAAGTTTGCTGATAAGCAGAGTAGGTGGGATAAGGATAGGAGGTTTGAAAAGACTCCGGAGCAGGGAGCGAAATCCTCTAAATCCAGTTCTCCTGGAAGAAAGGTTCAGTCTTTTCCAAAGACAAGTGAAAGGGATGTAACGTGTTATTTTTGTAAAAAGGGCCATATTAGGTCAGAATGTTCTGCCTGGAAGGGGCAGGGGAGTTCCAAGAAGCCTGTAGGTCTACTTGGGAGAACTTCTGGGGGTGTATTCTGTGAGTTTGGTAACTTTGGAAAATGTCTCAAGTGGTGAAGTGTTCACAAAGGACCAGGATGGTTTTGGGAGACGGGTAAATGTATTGCGGGATACTGGTGCTGCCCAGTCGTTGATTTTGAGATCAGCGTTGCCTAACAATTTTGTAGAGGAGCAGCTAGAGTATGTGTTGTTGGGTGGCTTCCCAAACACGTTGGTGGCGTGTCCTCTGGCCGAGTTTTGGTTAAACTCGGATTGGGTCAAGGGCCCGTTAAAGTTGGCAATTGCAGATGAACTACCAGTGAACGGCGTGCAGGTTGTGATAGCCAATGATACTGAGTCGGATACGGGGAGTAGTTTTCCGGTAGTACAATGTAACGGTACCACTCAGATTGGTGAGAGTAGTCCTACGATGGCTATTACTCGTTCTACAGTCCAGTCTCCTAGTGTTGAGGATGAGGATTTGGGTCTAGATAGGCTTGAAGGACTGGTAGAGGGAGTTTCTGATGTGAAAGTTCCTAGTCTGGTATCTGAGTGGGATGATACTGTAGGATGGGATAGGAACTCACTAAGTATTGCTCAGAAGGAAGAGTTTAATGAAGAGGGGGAAGGAGAGGTTAGCTCAGATTTGACGAGACCTAAGATGAAATGGGAAGATGGTATCCTGTATCGGTTTAGTCGTTTCAAAAGATCGCCAACTGAGATGTGGGAGGTAAGGAAGCAGATAGTAGTTCCTCTTGAATATCGGGGCAAAATCTTGTGGTTTGCACATGAAGATTTACTTGCTGGTCATTTTGGAGTAAGCAAAACTTTTAGGAAAGTTGCTGAGCATTTCTTTTGGCCAAGAATGAAGGCAGAGGTGAAGAGGTATGTTAATTCTTGTACTAACTGTCAAATGGTTGGTAAACCAAATCAGAGAATTGCTAAAGCCCCTTTACAACCCATTCCAGTGGTTGAAGAACCATTTAAAGAGATATTGATGGATATTGTGGGGCCATTGCCAAAGACTAGCAGTGGTTTTCAGTATATACTGACAATCATGGATAGAATGTCCAGGTACCCCGAAGCTGTACCCTTAAGGAGTATTCACAGTAAGAAAGTAATCGAAGCACTTATTGGTTTCTTTACTAGGTTTGGATTGCCGAAATCGGTTCAGTCTGACTGTGGTAGTAATTTTATGAGTAAAAAATTTGCTAAACAGATGAAAGAGTTCAAAATTAATCATGTAACTTCATCACCATACCACCCAGAGAGCCAGGGTCAGATTGAACGATTTCATCAAACTTTGAAGTCCATGCTAAAGAAATATTGTGGGGAAGATCCAAGGAACTGGGATAAGGCAATACCTTATTTATTGTTTGCATTTAGGTCTGTACCGAGTGATATGATGGGATTTTCTCCATTTGAGCTTGTATTTGGTCACAAGGTAAGAGGTCCTTTGGATGTTGTTAAAGAAAGTTGGGAAAATAATAATCCAAAAGTTAGCCTGGTACAATTTCTAAAAGAATCTAGGGAAAAGCTTTATAAGTTTTGGGAGTTTGCTAAGGAGAACCTGAAAGTTGGGCAAGGTAAAATGAAAAAGAATTTTGACATCAAAGCTAGGAGAAGGGTATTTGAAGTTGGGGATAAAGTTTTAGTTTTATTACCTACCCCTGGTAATCCCCTAGGAGCCAAGTTTTCAGGACCATGAAAGATAGCTAAGAGGGTAAGTAGCTTGAATTATCTGGTGGAGACCCCAAGTAGAAGACAAAAACACCAGCTTTGTCATGTTAACATGTTGAAACCCTGTTATGAAAGAGTAGCAAACAAGCCATTGTTGTTGTTGGGGAAAGTAGAAATGGAAAGAGAATGTTTGGAAATAGAAGGTAAGTGGCCTAAAGGTAATAGTGATGTATTAAATAACTTGCCAAATATGTTGTCTCACTTAGATGGGGATCAAATTGAGTCCATCTTAAATTTGATAGAAGTGTATCCAGATTTATTTAAGGACACCCCAGGTTGTACGGCTGTAGTACAGCATGATGTGGAGGTTAGAGGGGCTAAACCGATAAAACAGGCACCTTATAAAACTAATCCATTGAAAAGGGAAGTAATCAAAACAGAGGTAGAGTACATGTTGCAGCATAATCTGATAGAAAGTAGTTACAGTCCATGGAGTTCACCTGTGGTGTTGGTGAAGAAGGAGAATGGTCAGTATAGAATGTGCATAGATTACCGCAAGGTTAATGCAGTTACAGAGACTGACAGTTTTCCTTTACCTCGGGTAGAGGACTGCATCAATGATGTAGGTAAGGCAAAGTTTATCAGTAAGTTCGACCTTCTAAAGGGGTACTGGCAAGTACCGTTGACACCCAGAGCTAAGGATATCTCTGCTTTTGTGACCAGTGAGGGATTATTTGCCTGCAACGTGATGCCTTTTGGCATGAAAAATGCATCTGCTACATTTCAGAGACTAATGAACAACTTGGTAGGTTCTCTAGAGTGTGTGGTAGTGTACATTGATGACATTGTGGTTTATAGCAATGACTGGGACACCCATATTCAAAGAATAAGAAAGTTATTTGAAAAACTTAGCCAGGCAGGGCTGGTTATCGATCTTGCCAAATGTGAGATAGCCAAGGCTAGTGTATTGTATCTTGGTCATGAAATAGGTCATGGGAAGATTGTCCCGAAAGATGCAAACGTCAGAGCCATTTTAGAGTTTCCTGTGCCTTATGACAAAAGGTCTGTTCGTAGATTTCTTGGCATGGTAGGATACTACAGGAGATTTGTGATAAATTTTGCCACAATTTCTAGTCCTCTTACTAATTTATTGAGGAAAGAAGTAAAGTTTGAGTGGAATGAAGAGTGTCAGAGGTCATTTGACAAATTGAAGGCAGTTCTGACTAACTATCCTGTCTTGAGAGCTCCAGATTTTCAGGAACCATTTAGGTTGGCGGTCGATGCAAGTGACTATGGAATAGGTGCTGTGCTATCTCAAGTTGAGGAACAGGTAGAGTATCCTGTTGCCTTTTTCTCTAAAAAGCTTAATGAAGCTCAACGCAAGTACTCCACCATAGAGAAGGAGGCCTTAAGCCTGATAACAGCTCTAGAACATTTTGAAATTTACTTAACAAATGTTCCTACACCTGTAGTGGTCAAGACAGACCACAATCCTTTATTATTTTTAAACGGGTTTAAGAATAAGAACCAGAGGCTGATGAGGTGGAGTCTGATATCACAAGTGGGATTTGGATATACAACATGTTCCAGGGAGAAAGAATGTGGTGCCAGACACACTTTCTAGATAATCATAAATTGTTTGGCACGAATGTTAATTTTTTTTCTTTACTTTTCAGAATTAGATGTCTTTTTTTCCATTTAACTTGAATTTAATGTTTTTTTTTTTTGTATTTATTCATTATAAGACTTATTAATCTATATTCAGATTTTTTTGCTTTATTTCCATTTATAATTTAGTTCCGTGCTTTGATTTTTGTTGCACAAAAATATTTTTAAGGATGGGGGTGTAAGGAAATTTTCCTTATTAACGTAAATAATTTAAAAGGATTAAGAAAATAAAATTTCCAGTGGTTATGGTGCCATCTGTTGGTTGCGCTCGTAGCCAGGTATGTCATACGTGTGTATTTTTGTTTTTCATATCCGTGGTGGGAGAGAGGAGGAGCCAAGAGGCAGTTAGCAAGACTGTTTACCTTGAAAGGTAAATTTGTTATGTACGTCAGTGTTCCACGAATTCGTCTGCAGAGGACACTCTTTCCTGCTTCAAGTGGTGGTGGAGTGACTTGGTGATGGACAGCAACCATTGGCTAATACCAAAGCTTCTGTTAGTCTAGGGACAGACTCGTTTTGACCACTTCGAAGCCTGCAGACGTGACACTGCCGTTCAGTTTTGCCTTGGGGTAAGAATAAAATTATGTAGTTTCCCTTGCTGAACGATTTTGGAAAGCCTGAAGTGTTTTCATCGGTGTGTGGCTGCCGCTGGTACCAGTAATTACGTGATCATTCAAGCATAACATTACGTTAATGGTTTGGATCTCGACGGGTTCGTCCTTCAAACCTGAT
>NC_090741.1:28808812-28811312 GCF_036898095.1 Palaemon carinicauda | reverse complement strand
TGTGGTACAATACATGCACAGACCCAATCTACTGGTACCATTGACAACACAAAACACACATTAAACAATCTCACCAACCATTCAATTACAGTCACAACCCCCTTCCTTCAACATCTCAGCTTTCACACCATCCATACCAGATGCTTTTCCTACTCTCGTTTCATCTAGTGCTCTCCTCACTTCCTCTATTGTAATCTCTCTCTCATTCTCATCTCCCATCACTGGCACCTCAACACCTGGAACAGCAATTATCTCTGCCTCCCTATCATCCTCAACATTCAGCAAACTTTCAAAATATTCCGCCCACCTTTTCCTCGCCTCCTCTCCTTTTAACAACCTTCCATTTCCATCTTTCACTGTCTCTTCAATTCTTGTGCCGGCCTTTCTTACTCTATTCACTTCTTTCCAAAACTTCTTCTTATTCTCTTCATATGACTGACCCAGTCCCTGACCCCACCTCAGGTCAGCTGCCCTCTTTGCCTCACGTACCTTGCGCTTTACTTTCACCTTTTTCTCTCTATATTTTTCATACTTCTCTATACTATTACTCTGCAGCCATTCTTCAAAAGCCCTCTTTTTCTCTTCCACTTTTACCTTCACTCCTTCATTCCACCATTCACTGCCCTTCCTCATGCTGCCTCCAACAACCTTCTTGCCACATACATCACTTGCAATCCCAACAAAATTTTCTTTTGCTAACTTCCACTCCTCCTCTAAATTACCAGTTTCTCTTACTCTCACCTCGTCATATGCCATTTTCAACCTTTCCTGATATTTACTTTTTACCCCAGGTTTTATTAGCTCTTCAACCCTCACTAGCTCCCTTTTACATCCACCTACTCTATTCCCCCACTCTTTTGCTACAACCAATTTTCCTTCCACCAAAAAATGATCAGACATACCGTTAGCCATACCCCTAAACACGTGCACGTCTTTCAATCTTCCAAACATTCTTTTAGTTATCAACACATAATCCATTAATGCCCTTTCTACTACTCTTCCATTTGCCACTCTTACCCATGTATACTTATTTTTATCTTTCTTCTTAAAAAAGCTAGCACTTATTACCATCTCTTGTTCAACACACATATCTACCAGTCTCTCACCACTCTCATTTTCACCTGGTACGCCATACTTCCCAATGACACCTTCTACCTCTCCAGCACCCACTCTAGCATTTAAGTCACCCATAACAACTACATAATTCCTTCTACCCAGTCCTTCTACACACCTAGTTAATTCATTCCAAAACTCATTCCGCTCTTCTTCACTTTTCTCACTACCTGGCCCATACGCACTGACAAACGCCCAACATTCCCTACCCAACCTAACCCTTACCCACATTAACCTAGATGATATCTCCTTCCATTCCACTACTTTACCTGTCATCCATTCGACTCAGCAATAAAGCCACACCCTCTCTCGCTCTTCCCCTTTCAATCCCAGACACTCTACCAGACATTTCACCAAACATCACTTCACCCTTTCCTTTCATCTTTGTCTCACACAAGGCCAATACATCCATCCTTCTACTTCTAAACATACTTCCAATCTCACATCTTTTACTCTCTATCGTACTACATCCACGCACATTCAAACACCCCAAAACTAGAGTGCGGGGAGCAGTCACTCTCCCCCCAGCTCCATCTCTTTGTTGCTGTCTCACAGGATACTTTTACAGGAGAGGGGGGTTGCCAACCCCCCTCGTCCCCGTCCCTTTTAGTCGCCTCTTACGACACGCAGGGATAACGTTGGCGCTATTCTAATTGTTTTATGCCCCCGCGGCCACAGGGGGCGTATATATATATATATATATATATATACATATATAAATTGATGTTTTTCAAAAAAATTACAACAGTATATCTGTAATCATTATTTATAATAATTTACTTCATGAATGTGGCTGAATAAGATTTTATATTACATGTACTTTTAGTAATACATATTGCAGGTCGCCACTATCCAAATATCAGTATATCCTGTTATAAACTATAATATATCTATTAATTTCAAGGAATGGAAAGTTTAATTTCTTTGCAAAAAGTTAAGAGCTATTTGCTATGATCCTTTCGACTTATACAGAGAATAAGAAACACAACATATCATAAGGGGTCAGAGGAAAAACTAAAGGCTTTCCTTGGGGGTTTCGAAATCTGCTCACTGGAGAAGGAACACTATTCCTGATAGGTCAGTTTTTGTAAAATTTGGTGTCGACTATTGATTACAGTTTTCCTGAATCCCTTAAAAGCATGTATTTTTTGTGGTTACCTTTCAACTGAATCGATTTTCAGATAATCAGCTGAAATTATTTCTCGTTTTCAAAGATTAGAAAGATATAACTATCTAGGGTAGTCTTGAAAGTCCAGTTCAATCATGATCCTCATCATAAGGGTTTAATGTTTACAAAATGACAGAATAAATATTCTACATTTGATTTCATTTGAAAAGCATATTATTTTCATATCTGAAATAATTCACAGATATAAATAAAAAAGAC
>NC_090741.1:28786312-28791312 GCF_036898095.1 Palaemon carinicauda | reverse complement strand
CATGGATGAATTGGATTCTTATTTATATACAAGCAGAATTTAGGGGAGAGTTCACGGAAAACAAAGAGTTCGTTGGATTATGTAAAGCAACGGGACAACAATATCCCCCTCATTGTTGCAATTTCAAACATGGGCGGATTAATCTATCAAGAAATTCAAATACAATCTGTTAAGAAGGAAATTATTAAAGACTTTTTCACAAAATCTGATTCCATTGTTAATGCATGCGACAATCATGACGCAGTTGTTGTAATTGATAACACAAATAAAGCAGCAGCCTCCCCACTCTCTTTAATATATATATATATATATATATATATATATATATAGATATATAGATATATAGATATATAAATATATTTTCTGTCTCGAAAGCACTACTGAATCACCACCTAAACGAGGTTGTTAGTTTGTGCTATGTTTCGGCAGCTCAAGGAGAAGGCAAAAACCTAAAAATCTACAGGGAAAAATTGCTGATTGTAACACTACAACCCTGTGAATATAATTACATATGTGCTACTATAGTATTTTGCATTGAAGCATTGACCGCATTTGCCGAATAGAGAAGTATGAAAAAGGCGTACAATTCTTAACGACAGGCAGAGAACTTGGGGTGTTAAACGGACATCAGCGTATATAATTATTAGGAGATATAAACATCAAGATTAAGATGAAGCAAGATAAGTTATACCCCCAGAAGAAAGCAGAAGCTGACCAGCGAGTCCATAGACTTTCTAGTGTTGCTGGTAGAAAGTACACCAACCATCTCTTGAGAGAAATTGAAATGGACACTGTGAGATACATTTACCAGGGAATTCCGTATGTCTGATTCAACTGTCGCAAGAGTCTGGGAATGTAAACTCATTACGCTTAAAATGTGTTAAAGCTTATTGCACAGGTCAACCGAAATTTATATTTCCTATTCTTATTGAATTATATCTATGTATATATATATATATATATATATATATTTATATATATATATATATATATATTCATATATATATATATATATATATGTATATATATATATATATATATATAAATATATATATATCTATCTATATATATACATATATATATATATATATATATATCTATATATACATATATATATATATATATATATGTGTATATATATATATCCTCATATTCATGATTTAGTAATTAAGAGAAAATGAGTGAATATTGAATCTTTCTAAAACAACTGATAAGCTATTTAGATACATAGAAAAAAATAATAAATAAATGGAACTCTGACAGTCAACGTCAATTGCATAATTCCTGAAGCTACATAAACAAATATATAATCAAACTAGGAAAGAAATAAAAAACAAATATTTAATTCATTATCTTATTTCTTTATCGGTAATTACATTATTTTCTTATAAACCCACCTCTCTCTCTCTCTCTCTCTCTCTCTCTCTCTCTCTCTCTCTCTCTCTCTCTCTCTCAGTTTTAACACACCCTAAGTGAAAGGCCAATAATGATGTTCTGAACAGCAATAGAAATATACATCATATTATTTATGAAGATGTAACTATAAAAAAATGATATGAAACTACACAGTATCTTTACTTCTAAGTTAAAAGGGACCTTTTTTAATCAAATGATAGAAACAGAATGGGTTGCTGACATTGTTAAATTTAAGATTGCTTACAAAATAATTTTGGTTAAGAATTTTTTCAATTAAAAAATTAGGCCACATACTCTCTTACTCGATGTATCTTCACTTTTACATTTTTTTTTTTTTTTAGTTTTTTTTTCTTTTTTTTTCTTTTTTTTTTTTTTTGAGAGAGAGAGAGAGAGAGAGAGAGAGAGAGAGAGAGGAGAGAGAGAGAGAATTTGATTCCAATAATTTCTCACCCGTGCATTATACTGATCATACAGTAACCCTGCTCAATAAATATATGAAACGTTGCATGCGAATAGCACTTTTATATGGAACTGTGAAGGCAATGTGTGTGAGAACGGATAAACATTAAGACACATACAATTATCTAAAATAATTCCATCACTTACCTAACGGTAAGCCATGGAAGAAGGTACGAATAATATTTCGTTTTATGCGACAACGTTCCATTTTTATCAAGTTTTCTCAAGATTCTGAACTTTGTAAGCTTTAATACAAAGCTTTTGAATAATGTTTATTCGAGAGTAATTTGTACTGTTTCTTTGCTCTGATAATCCTATATTAAAAGACTAATATTATTCTTCTAGTTTTTGAATTATTGGATAAAACAAACCAGGAAGTAGAATTTTGATACGATTTGGTTTCAAGTTTGAAACTTCTACTATTCCAATGTTCGGTGGCAGAGAGATATTTTCGAAAGGCAGTAAAGAAAACAGCCAGCGACGGGTTGCCTCTCCATCGAAGCTCCAGCGATTTGGAAGGTTTACATATTTTTTATTCAAGAACAAGATAAGAATCTTATTCATTCAATAATTATATGCTGCTAAGCATCATTATTTTTTTTTATTTTCTCATTGCTGCCACATTATGCAACTGACAGCCTTAAAATTCAGCGTGCGAGACTAATCCGAAAATGATTATTTACTTTATATCTTCCATACCAGTTATTTGATCAGAATGGTACTTTGTCTCAGTGATCAACACACCGGCCCTTATTATTTGATAATACGGTGCATTATCAAATCCTCTTAATCAAAGTACTTCACTCTTGACTTTTTATTCTTGTCCCTATTCTATACCACCAATAAACAATTTATACTCAACACAAATTGACTGACCATTTCCTCATCGGCAACAATCAAGAGTTACTTCCCTTGAGAGGAGGTGAAAATGCAGAGACCCGAATCCGAACAAGTTATTAAATGCGCCATAAAAGAGAACTAATAGGAATTTCGACAAAAGAATGAAACTCACTCTGGGTTCTATTTGCTTATATTCTCTCCAACTCATCCAAAACTTGTGAGCCGTTTAAGTTTCAGTGTATATTTATTATATTTTTAGACAGGAGAAAAAATAGGCTTATTACAATCATGCAGATTAACAAGGACAAAAGCGAGTACAAAAATTTGATTCTTCGAAAGGCAGGAATTGATTTGTAAAACTGGGACATGTGAGCAATTATGTAAGGTTCTTTATTGTAAACTTCGTAGTGGGATATAAAACACCAAAACAGGAAGTCACGACCAGGAAAGAATATATGCAAGGACTCAAGGGGATACTCAAGTCAAAAATCAACGACGGAAATATGATAAAAGCCATAATTACATGGACAGTACCAGTAATCAGATACAGAGTAAGAATAGTCGAATGAACGAAGGCAGAACTCCACAGCAAAGACCATAAAACTAGGAAACATATAACAATATACAAAGCAATACATCCAAGAGCAAATAAGGACAGACTATACATAACACGAAAGGAAGGAGGGGGAGGACTACTAAGTATAGAGGACTACGATAACATCGAAAATATAACACTGGAGCAATATCTGAAAACCAGTGAAGACAACTGGCTTATGAGTGCATGGGAAGAGGGGCTTAAGGATGTAGATGAAAACCCAGATATATACAAAGACAGGAAAATGACAAACAAAACAAAGGACTGGCACAGCAAATCAATACATGGACAATACATGAGACAGACTAAAGAACTAGCCAGCGATGACATGTGGCAATGGCTACTGAGGGGAGAGCTCAAGAAGGAAACTGACGGAATGATACAAGCGGCACAAGATCAGGCCCTAAGAACCAGATATGTTCAAAGAACGATAGACGGAAGTAACATCTCTCCTAGATGTAGGAAGTGCAACACGAAAAATTAAACCATAAACCACTTATTAAGCGAATGCCCGGCAAATACATAGCACCAGTACAAAAAGAGGCATGGTTCAGTGGCAAAAGCTATCCACTGAAGCCTAAGCAAGAAAAATCAGCCGATTTTCAGTATAAGTGCTAAGACCACCAACCTGAGGGAGTGATAGAAAACGATCAGGTAAAAATCCCCTGGGACTATGGTATCCGAACAGATAGGGTGATATGCGCAAATGGACAGACAGGACGTTGATTGACAAAATCAAGAAGAAAGTATTACTCATTGATGTTGCAGTACCATGTGACTCCAGAGTTGAAGAGAGGGGAAAAAATGGATAAGTATTCAAGACCTGAAAATTAAAATAAGAAGGATATCGGATAAGCTAGTGGAAATTGTACCCATAATCATAGGAGCACTAGGCACGATCCTAGGATCCCTGAAAAGGAATCTAGAAAAGCTAGAGGCTGACGTAGCTCCAGGACTCATGCAGAGGAGTGTAATCCTAGAAATGGCGCACATAGTAAGTAAAGTGATGGACTCCTAAGAGGGCAGGATGCAACTCGGAACCAAACTCTATAAATACCACCTTGTTGAAAAGACTGTAATAGAGCAAAGAAATAATAATAATAATAATAATAATAATAATAATAAAATAATGATAATAATAATAATAATAATAATAATAATAATAATAATAATAATAATAATAATAATAATAATAATAATAATAATAATAATAATGACTAGAATTTATGATAATTATAACAATGTTGATACAACTAAGGGAAGAATTATTATTATTATTATTATTATTATTGTTATTAGACAATGAGCCTCGATTACCATACTGGCTGATATAATCAGTTTTTTCACATTTCATTGTCTAGGCGCTTCTTTATGGGTTACATTATTATGAAATTTGTGAAACCTTTTTGTTTAATAACATTGATTGGAGATAGACATAGAAAATAGCTGAATATGATAGCTTTAGTATACACCGTAACATGTTGGAATTAATGTAATGAAGAATAATCATCTTTGCAAAAAAATAAATATTAAGTTTCATATACCGTCGGATATATTCTACGTGAAGTACTAGCAGTGTCTATATACTTATTATTTCAAAACTGGGAGCCATACCTGGGTCATAGCTTTCCATAATATTTAGGGAATTTTTATATGACTTGACATATCTCCTTCAGAAAAAAACACGACA
>NC_090741.1:28776312-28781312 GCF_036898095.1 Palaemon carinicauda | reverse complement strand
CTCTCTCTCTCTCTCTCTCTCTGAGTAAGCTAAAATTAAGAAAACTAGGTAATCTTGATTTCTTTTTAGGGGAGTTCGTGTGTTGCAACATATCAAACTATAAAATCGACTTATATAGAAGATTTTCAATTTGAAGTAATTATGAAACCATCATCATAAAAAAAAAATTGATTTTGACTATCCATATATTTCAATGAGAAAATCAGATGTACGAGCGAATACTTAATTTTTTGATGAAATGAATTAAACATTCCTGGTATTTTAGTTATTGTCTTTTTTTATAGAGATAACACAATGCAACTTGATGGACGTGTAATGATATTAAAGGTAATAAATTATGTTTTCAAAACTTTCTAGATCATGTAGGTTCTGAATCTTATAACTTCTTTATAATATGTTTGTGTTACATGATAATGCAATATCATATATTTGATAGCATATTACTTATGAAGGGTTATAACTTACAGCAAGTGAATTTATTCATGCAATTAAGCCAAAACTTTAGTTGAAGTAGACATAAAATTAGAAAAACGATTTATTTTTGTGCTTTTGGGAAATTCTTTGTTATACATTCCATTAAACTTTTTCATAAAATCAATTCATTAATTCATAGATTGATGTATAATTGTAATGGTGAAAAGTAAATACTATTGCAGTCAAAAGAGAGAGAGAGAGAGAGAGAGAGAGAGAGAGAGAGAGAGAGTTCTATATGCATCAGTGGTATATGGTTACGTGATACAATAAGTGAACAGTGTGTAAAGGTAAAGTAAATATTCATCACTTGTAAAAATTGTACATTTATACATTATGCTAAGAAGATAAAATGTAATAAATTAAAAAGGCAGATGCTTGCTAAATGTACCATTCTTTTTTTTTTCACTATATATATTCATTGAATAATAATTATGCAGATTTTTTTTTTTTTTTTAGTTATTTGGAAAATAAATAGTATAATTCCAGCTCTTGCATAAATGAATAAACGATATGAAAAGAGGAAGAGAAAAATTACACTATTGAAAGTAGGGGGGCAATGTTATTTCAAACGCTCTAAAAAATACATTTATAGTAGATTAAAAAAAAGAAAAATATATTGAACAAAGTGTTCATGGAGACAAAAGAAGGATATTTTTAGTAAAGGCTATTTTGTAAATAACATTAGAATTGGCGTGAAAACAAAGGCTGTTGAAATACGCCATGCATACGAAAGCGGGTGCCGAATTTGAGTAAGTTTTGTCATGCAAAAGTAAGCATTGCATTTGAACCGAAACTGTTAAAGGTTCACTAAAAGAAAATGATGTTTCGTGAAAAGTAGAGAAGTAGACAATGTTTAAAATTCTAATCAATTGTACATTCAATGTAAGGTATGTTACATGAAAATAGAAATATGTTTAAACCTTGCAATTTAATGTTGGCCAAATGAGGGAGATTATATATGTGAATCAGAGTTGTTCAAATATTAGAATTAAATTTTCACTAAAATTAAGTCATTCTACATGAAATGGGGTATTATCCAAATGTTGCGATAAATTAATTACAGAGACAAGGAATTCTAGAATCTACCTTTTCAAAAGCTACCAACTCTTACCGTGGAAATAACATCTTTTGTGATTGAAAATAACGGTAACATTGAGCTCTAACTGTATTGATGTAGGTTAAATATGATTAACACGTTTTTGAAGATAAGGATTCTCCACTTGAAGCGAGAAAACCCTCGATTACCTCTTTGATTCTGCCTTCGAACCTCTACTCAGTGATAGTATCTGCTCCAGAGGAGATCGAGGATGGATACTCTAGGGTGGCAGAGCTTTTTCCAAATGGTTAGATAAACCAATACACGAGTCTTGTAGATAATTAGATAACGAAACTACCTTTGCACTGGGGACACATGGCTGAAAAAATTATACATTTCACTTATGGAATATACGAGACAGATGTTTACTCAAGTAAAATCACCATTAAGCAATATTTTGGAGTCAAAAATAATTTTATTTCAATGGAGAAGGAAAAGAGAAAGATGGTTAATATTAATCAACCTTAAAGATATATAATCAGAGATGAAATTGGGGAATACATATAAAGATCCTCTTACACAAATTGATTAATGACATCTATACATAATTTCCTTATCAGTCATTTTCCGCAAGTCTCTCTCTCTCTCTCTCTCTCTCTCTCTCTCTCTCTCTCTCTCTTTAGCCAAACTATAACCCTAGTTAGAAAAGCAAGATGTTATAAACCCAAAGGCTCCAACAAGGAAAGGTAGCCTAGTTAGGAAAGGAAATAAGGAAATAAACGAATGATGAGAACAAATTAACAATAAATTATTCTACAATAAACAGTAACAATCTCAAAACAGATATATCATATATAAACTATAAAAAAGACTTATGTCAGCCTGTTCATCATGAAATCATTTGTTATAACTTTGGACTTATGAAGTTCTACTGATTCAACTGCCCGATTAGGAAGATCATTCCACAACTTGGTCACAGCTGGAATAAAACTTCTCGAATATTGTCTAGTATTGAGCCTTATGCTGGAGAAGGCCTGGCTATTAGAATTAATGCCTGCCTAGTAATACGAACAGGGTGGAATTGTGCAGGAAGATCTGAATGTAAAGGATGGTCAGAGTTATGAAAAATCTTGAGCAACATGCATAATGAACTAATGGAACGACAGTGCCAAATATCAATATCTAGATCAAGAATAAAAAAAAAAAAAAAATATTAGACCGTAAGTTTCTGTCCAACAAATTAAGACGAGAATCAGCAGCTGAAGACCAGACAGGAGAACAATACTCAAAACAAGGTAGGGTGAAAGAATTGAGACACTTCTCCAGAATAGATTGATCACCAAAAATCTTAGAAGACTTTCTCAATTAACCAATTTTTTTGTGCAATGGAGGAAGACACAGACCTAATGTGTTTCTCAAAAGTAAATTTTCTGTCGAGAATCACACCTAAAATTTCAAAAGAGTCATGCAAAGTGGAAGAAACATTATCAATACTGAGATAAGGGTGTTGAAAAACTACTTTCCTTTATCTACTTACTATCATACCTTGAGTTTTTTTAGGATTCAACTTCATACCCCATAATTAGCACCATGCACTAATTTTAGCTAGATGTCTATCAATGGATTCAGCGACCCCCAGAACTACATTCAGGGGATAGAATTGATGTAAAGAGAGTAGCATCAACTGCATATACAACAAGCTTTTTTTTTTTAAGGCCAAACCACATTTCATGTGTATATATTATAAAAAGTAATGGGCCAAGAACACTACCCTGTGGAACGCCAGATATCACATTCCTATAATCACTATGGTGCCCATCAACAACAACTCCTTGATATCTATTACTTAAAAAATCCATAATAATGCTAAGAAACAACCTACCCACTCCCAACTGTTTGAGTTTGAAAACAAGAGCTTCATGATTAACACGGTCAAAGGCATCACTAAAATCAAGGCTAATCATACGAACTTCCTGATCATAATCAAGGGATTTCTGTACAGAATTGGAGATTGTAAGAAGGGCATCACATGCTCCAAGGAATTTAAGAAAAGCAAATTGCAAACTAGGGAATAGATGATTACTTTCAGCAAACCTATTAAGACGTTCAAAAACTTTGGATAATATGGGAGTTATGGAAATTGGGCGGTAATCAGATGGACTTGAACTACCACAAACACATCTACATACAGGAGTAACATTACTAATTCTCCAACAAGTGCTAAAAATTCCTCTCCTTGCTAACTTTCGGAAAAGAACAGTCTTTATAAAAAACAAAGGAAAAATATCATTTGGGTCTACACCTCCATAAGCATCAAGGTCCATCAACAGAGCTTTAATTTCATTAGATCGAAAAGCTAAACTAGTTAGTATAGCCTCAGAAAAACAGGAATAAGGAAAATCAAGTTGTTCTTTTATATATATATATATATACATATATATATATATATATATATATGTGTGTGTGTGTGTATGTATATATATATATATATATACATATATATATATACATACACACACACACACACACACATATATATATATATATATATAAAAGAACAACTTGATTTTCCTTATTCCTGTTTTTCTGAGGCTATACTAACTAGTTTAGCTTTTCGATCTAATGAAATTAAAGCTCTGTTGATGGATCTTGATGCTTATGGAGGTGTAGACCCAAATGATATTTTTCCTTTGTTTTTTATAAAGACTGTTCTTTTCCGAAAGTTATATATATATATATATATATATTCTGTATATACAAATATGTATATATATATATATATATATAACAACCTGCTTATAACAACCTGCTTTTCCAACTAGGGCTGTAGCTTAACAAGTGATAATAATAATAATAATAATAATAATAATAATAATAATCCATCCATCCATATACCAAAGGCACTTCCCCCAATTTTGGGGGGTAGCCGACATCAACAAGAACAAAACAAAAAAGGGGGACCTCTACTCTCTATGTTCCTCCAGCCTAACCAGGGACTCAGCCGAGTTCAGCTGGTACTGCTAGGGTGCCACAGCCCAACCTCCCACATTTCCACCACAGATGAAGCTTCATACTGCTGAGTCCCCTACTGCTGCTACCTCCGCGGTCATCTAAGGCACCGGAGGAAGCAGCAGGGCCTACCGGAACTGCGTCACAATCGCTCGCCATTCATTCCTATTTCTAGCACGCTCTCTTGCCTCTCTCACATCTATCCTCCTATCACCCAGAGCTTTCTTCACACCATCCATCCACCCAAACCTTGGCCTTCCTCTTGTACTTCTCCCATCAACTCTTGCATTCATCACCTTCTTTAGCAGACAGCCATTCTCCATTCTCTCAACATGGCCAAACCACCTCAACACATTCATATCCACTCTAGCCGCTAACTCATTTCTTACACCCGTTCTCACCCTCACCACCTCCTTCCTGACCCTATCTACTCGAGAAACACCAGCCATACTCCTCAGACACTTCATCTCAAACACATTCA
>NC_090741.1:28761312-28771312 GCF_036898095.1 Palaemon carinicauda | reverse complement strand
TATACTGGGACACAAAAAAATATATATCCTTTTGAAAAAAGAGAATTGCGCTATTTTCCTGTGAAAATAGAATTGGAGTTCATATCAGCAATGCATTATCAAATCAAGGAAAGGAAAATTTATTCGGTATCAGTGGTCTATTAGCCAAAAAATATTGCTTTGGAAGTGTTTATCATAGGAGATACTCCTGACAAAATTCTTCTTCATTATATATATATATATATATATACATATATAGATAGATAGATAGATAGATAGATAGATATATATATATGTATATATATATATATATATATGTATATATATATGTATATATATATATATATATATGTATATATATATGTATATATATATATGTATATATATATGTATATATATATATATATATATGTATATATATATATATATATATGTATATATATATATATATATATATAGATTTATAGATATATATATATATATATATAGATTTATAGATATATATATATATATATATAGATTTATAGATATATATATATATATATATATAACGGATTTTGAGCGAAGCGAAAAATCTATTTTAGGGTGAGATAGCCATGTCGTCCTGATGGAAGTTCCTTCACTAGTAGCTTCCTAGGTTATATATGACTTCAGTGATATATCCCAGAGAATTTACCGAAGGTACCCAGAATTCTAACTCTTGGAGCGAATATCCCTTAAAATTATAAGAAGGGATATCGCGTAAGGACGTAATGGCACACCTCATAGCAATCTGCACCCCAGATAGAGTTCACGTTCGAGGAGGTGTGGCAAAAATAAAAGGTGGGCCCTTCAAAGGCCATCCCCGTTCCTTACTACTATCGATAGTACAACAGCGCTATCTCTACGATAGTGGCCATTCCTTGTAGCATTGAGCATAGGCTGTTACAGATAGAGTACATACGGGAGGGAACTGAAGATCTCTTCTGCAGAAGAGATGGGTGGGTCCATCAGGACGACATGGCTATCTCACCCAAAAATAGATTTTTCGCTTCGCTCAAAATCCGTTTTTTGGGCTCAAGCTATGTCGTGCTGATGGAAGCATACCAGAGCATTAATGTATCTGTGGATTTTCCATCAGTGCCTAAACCTTATATAAACCTTTTCAATGGTCATACTGACCATATGAGACTTGTGACAATACCGTTATATGTCATCATCACTAATCATAAACAATGTTAGTGCTTCCTGCCTCCTACAGGGAAGAGTCATCTAGACAGTTGAAAAGAGATTTCAAGGTTAACATAAAAAGTATGACCAAACTTAAGTATCCACTGAATATACAAATAGTCTCAAGTTGTATATTTGGTCAAAAAGACATCAGTGTCTCTTATGTCTAACCTTAGATGCATACAAAATTGTGAAGGATGCATTCTAAGCAAATAAAAAGTTTGGCATGTATAGATACAATTGTCTGGCGAAGATGGACGCACTACTTTCAAATAGACATTTATTTTAAATAAATGACTACCAGATATAGATAGTAAAATTAATATAGTTTGACAATGGGATTATACCTGAAACAAGTACAGGAATCATATTCTTTCTTGAAGGAATGAAGTCAAGAAATGCCACTCTAGATTGAAGAGAAGATAAAAGATAACCGCTCTTCATAAAACCTGTACTAGTTACCATTAACTGCCCTATGTACTTCGTACACCGGCACTAGAGCTATCTGTATAATTCCACACCTGGGATTTTAGAACAGAGCTAGTGCTACCATGGTAACACATAAATAAAAGAAGGCATACTTAAAAAGGATGACTTCCTCTCCCCTTAATTGATAGTCCTAGTCAATTATCTGTTCATCGTACAATAAACGGCAGAGTAAATAAGTTACCTGACGTCACCACATATTGCTTCAGATCATTGACTAGCAAAGCATAGTGTTTGTAGAACATCCTGGATGATTCCTATCCAGAACATGTCCGAGGACAAGTGAGGACCCAAACCAAAAAGTGTATCACAAAAAATTATGGGGCAGGTTTTAAAGCACTACCTGCCGCCACTACAAAGTGTTTCAGTTCATGCACTTGTTTTGCGTGGTGTTTGTAAAACACCCTGGATGATTTCCATCCAGTATATGAACGAAGACGCTCAAAGTCCATATACTGAAAGAAGTTCAGTGATGAAGCAATCTTTCTCGGATCATGACCTGCGGGAGTACTGTCCGGACCCGCTGTACGAATAAAGTAGGTGAGCTTCGCCCTTAGTTGATTTAAAGATAAATTTGATCCCGAAGTTTCTCCTCTAAAGAGCTGACCTCCCCTGGTCTGAAGTTTTATGAAGATAGACCTTTAGACACTCTACAGGACATAGAGAGACATCTTCCTTCAGAGGACAGATTCTCCAGGGACCACACCTCTTCGTGGGTAGCTCGTTTTTAGCGAGAAATGATGGATCAGGGAAGAGATTGAGTTCTCCTAAATCTGTGAACTGAATGTGGCCCTCATCTCTCGATAGAGCGACTATTTCACTAACTCTAGCCCCAGAGGCTATTGCGAACAGGAAAATAACCTTTTGGGTTAGATCCTTAAGAGAACAATCTTCATTGTTCACCGATGAGGCATAATGTAAGACCTTGTCCAAAGACCAAGAGATGGGCTTTGGTGGTGCTGCAAGCCTAAGTCTAGCACATGCTTTCGGAATCTTGTTAAAGATTTCATTTGCCAGATCCACTTGGAAGGCATATAGGAGAGGTCTAGTCAAGGCCGATTTGCACGTATTTATCGTATTGGCCACCAACCCCTGGCTATGAAGGTGGACAAAGAAGGACAGACAGAAGTTCATAGAAATTTCTTTCGGTCCTTTTGATTTAACAAACTCCACCCACTTCTTCCAGGAAGACTCATATTGTCTTTTAGTAGACTTAGCCTTGTATTCTTCTTAGAATTCTATATTGCCTTCTGAGATCCCAAACCTTTTTCTAACCGCTAGAGCAAGAAATTCATGAAATGAAGGGTTTGGGTTCTCTGTGATAAACCGAAGGCAGTTAATTTCTGAACCTTCGGTAATATACCTAGGATTGGAGCTAGGACTGGCCTCATCTAGTCTATCAGACCCATTAGAGGATCCTCGTATGGGGCTATTTAGCGAGGTAGTTTCTTGAAGACGCTCGTGATGAAGAGGTCGAACTGCAGTTCCGGGACTTGTTCCCATTTGGGAGGGAATATGTCTGCGTCCATGGACCATTCCAACTCTATCGCCTTGGACCGTGATAGAGTATCCACCGCCACATCGTGGATCAAATGTAAATGAACTACTGTTAGGTGCCATCCCTTAAAGGGAAAAGGATGGGTAACATCACTAAGACTGTACGAGACGTTCGATTGTGACGTCTTATTATCGCTTCTGTGT
This sequence comes from Palaemon carinicauda, assembly GCF_036898095.1. Lineage (NCBI taxonomy): Eukaryota > Metazoa > Arthropoda > Malacostraca > Decapoda > Palaemonidae > Palaemon > Palaemon carinicauda. Next base: position 28,767,937 of record NC_090741.1, on the reverse strand, counting down.
ACCAGCTCAGACGTAGGGAGTCTGATCTGTGTGGAGGGTGCTTCCCTGCCCACGAAAGGACCAGCAGAGTCCTGGGACTTCCGTGTTTTAACTTTTGTTAAAGAAGCGATTAAAGAGGGACCGATCTCGGTCTTTTTTTATCTCTTCAAGCGTTTGATGCGTGTTTTCTCCAGGCTCTTAACGCATCTTTCCGATGTGCACTTTGCACTAGGTCTGTCACTATTGCGAACTGGGGAAAGTTTAGAACTTTTCCTTGTTGGCATTTTGAGAATCTGATCGATTAGCTGAGTCTCCTGACAGACCTCGCGAGCTCCTTTTAACTTCCCGAGGGAAAAAGAAGCTGATGTGACTGAGGGCATCGATGGTTTTTTAGCCATCAAAACCCTAGAGCTGGAGAAAGTCGAGACTTCTAGAAGCATATCTTGCATCTGTGATGTTCCAGGAACCGGGTCATCACTATGAAGATACTTAGGACTGTGAGTCTGATACGTATCTATTCTAGGATGAATGTTACTCTCCGTGACATGAATCCTAGGCAGGAGGAAGGGGGGTGGTTGACTGGAAGGATCCAGAGGACACCTTTCAGGTCTGACAAGACTACGAACACCCTTAGTTGGAACAAGGTCCATATGTTCAAACGGATTAACATTCAGAACTTGCAGTTTATTATGAACTTGTTGAGTAGCGACAGGTTCAGAATGAGTCAGAGACTTCTTGAGTCCTTCTTGCGAACACAAAATAGCCTTCCCTGGGACTCGATGAGCCGTAGCTTTCTTACTACCTGTATGCTCTATAGCTCTCAGGTATACTCCTCCAGGAGGGTTTTGAACTGTAGGAGGAGGTAAGGAGATAATAGCAGGGACATTTCTGTTCCCCATCAATGGCTCATCTTGAATAGGCTCTGGACCGAAGGATCGAAGGTCCTGCGATCCTGAGGGAATGTTCCTCCTAGCTGAAGCGTCTTTATGCTTCGAACTGCCAGTAGGTTTAGTCTTTTGACCATCTGCCTGTAGCATCTTGGTCACTAGAATAATGGGCTGTTGTTGAGCAGCCCAGATATTTCCAGTATTTTCGATCTTCTTTTTTAGGTTGGGGACCCACAACCAAAAAAGATTTCTCTTTGAGGGAATGCCCCATTTTTGAGGAAGACTTATGTTTTCCATGACGGCATTCTTAATTACTTCCTTAATGATCTCTTGTGGGAAGAGGTCTTTACCCTAAATGTTGGAAGATATTAGCTTCCTTGTTTCGTGTTTCACCGTTGCAGCAGCAAACACAAACTCTCTTCATGCTCTCCTAGCCTTCACAAAGGCGTAAAGGTCCTTTACCAAGGTAGCCATATGCATTTTGGCTAAGACTATGAGCATGTCTTGGGTGTTCTCGTAAGTTGAACACAACTCTATGTAGTTTTGTAGAGAAAGGGATGTCGCCAGTCTCTCCTTTGACTCGTGTTCATTAAACAAGAGCAAATCGGATAATCTAGGGAGACATACATTAAATTGTCGGCTTGCGACATCCTTATCTAATTTTCCTACTGAAAATGTCAAATGGACTTCCTTCCAATCCTTTTCCTGTCCGGGAAAAGCTGGTGACAAAGGCTTGCACTCATCGAGTGTGGGACATGACTCACTCGCCTCTACAGCTTTGGTAACGGAAGTAAATGCCTTTCCCATAAAGGGGAAGGAGAGTGAAGCAGGAGCAAGAAAGGAAGGGTGTATGTTATTCAGTGAGAAAACCATCGACTCTGAATAACCCGCCTTCTTCAGATTATCTGAAAGGATAGTCTGTGCCTTATCATGATCAAGATCATGACCTCCTTTTGTTCCGTTCTTTTCCTTGTCTTTATTTCGAACTTCAATCGAACCCAACAATTAGGGAAAATCTCAGAGCTCGGCCAAAATTGGATTTTGTCCAAGGGAACAGTACCTAATTTCTCTGAAATGAAGAGATTGCCATTTGAAATCGACATCTGCTCCGCAAACCTCTAGGGATTGGTTAAGGACCATGAAGGAAGGTCTTGATTCATGGGTCGTTTAACTGACCCGTGGGAAGCAACAAGAGGAGCTTTACGAGGTTCTATCTTGTGTTTTACTTCCCGCTTTTTGCTTGGTTTACTAAAGCTCTCTATCTGATTCTTCAGTTGGATACATAATTGTACCACATTATCCCATAGAGGGGTAAAAGACGGAGATGTTGACATCGATGGCTCTTTAGCCGGCAGAGGCGGAGGAAAGTCCGATACAACATATTTCTCTTCTACCTTAGGGCACCTCTTGCCCTCGATCCCAAAGGTTTTCTCGCCATCAGGGAACGTAGTTGACTCCTCAGGCACTATTATTTCCTCACTTAGCTCTGGAAATAATAGCTTACGCATCCTATCATTAGGTAGGAAAGGTCCCGGAGAGATCTTTTGGAAGCCTCTCACCCAGTTACGTAATTTATACTGTGCTATATCCTTAGTCTCTGTAGACTTGAGATTATCAAAACCTTCAGACATCAATGTCCAACATATATTGCAACCCTGTGGGTTCCAATAATGTAGGGATCCGGAAATAATATTGCAGGGGGCATGTAACCTGCAAGTATTATGACCGTAAAAGTCCTTACCCTTGGCTCTGCAGCGGACTGCCGTACAAGGTATCTGGTGTTCCTTCTGTAAAGAAAGGAAAACCAAATGAGTATATAATGGATTATTACTTTAATAATCAACATGTAAATGTCATCTACAACAGAATAGCTTAGGATAGAAGCTATAAAGGGATAGTAGGAGATACATACCTGTATACCTCCCTGAGCAAATGCTGCTACCTCCCCTCAGTATTACCTTATATGGAGATTTCTCTGTGAGAAAATCCAAGTAGAAGGGTTATTTACCCTTAGGGGTAGAGAAGTATCAATTAACTATCCCAAAATTGTTAATACTGTGGGGTCAGGATGACTGATTTCAAATCAGACTATTGAAGAAATTATTCCTTCAATATATAACCGGTATCAGCAGAAAACTCGCTTGAGGATACCCAAGGTAAGTTAGGAAATACTACTGTAACATGGTACTGTAGTTTCTAAATTGCAAAAGTGTAAATTGCAACATATCGACTACTGTACCTATGTCATGCAGTCTTATCATTATGCTGCCTACAAGGCAGCATATGACAGTAGGGTCCATCTAGAACTAGATGGAACAGAAAAATAAAGACATATAAATGAACATGAACATCCTACTCGGGTCTTTTGCTGTAGTCTTTCTACTATATTAAATCATAGAGTTTCCTGATCAGGGAGACTCAAAGAAAAAAGGGGCTGTACCCTTTACAGGATAAAAGTGTATTACTCTTGCCTGAAATATTCAATATTGCAGGATAATCCTAAACATGATTTCTAATTAGGATATTGAAAAAATCATATTCATTCAATATAGGATTAGGCTCAGCAATTACCCGAATTGGATATCCAAAATATATTGGAAAAAACCACTAGTATAAGAAATGTAGTAGTTTTCTATCTACAGTATATTCTATACTGAGATATACTGGCTATCTATATAACATATACAGCAGTAAATCTGGCCGGTCTGGCTAGGATATGTCTGCATACCTTGCAGACTTAGCGTGACAGAGAGAGAGAGAGACAGTATGGAAAAAAGGGCTATCCTTTACTGTAACTATATACAGTAATTAAGGAAGAAAAGTCTAGTAGACTACCTTTTTACCGAAAAGGAGGTTCTAATAGAAGAGGAGAATGTAACATTCAGGCTTCTATATAGTTACAGCACTGTTGCCAGCAACCCGCCGACAGTACTGGTACAGTCGGCGCGCCGCGTTGCCGGCACTGCCGGCAGCATGCAGACAACAGAACCTATAGCTACAGTCCATGGGAGGACTGAGAACCTCTGGGACAAAAGGGACTAACCACTCACAGCCATCATGGGCGCCACTGCCGTCCAGGCCGGCAACTGGTGACAGACCATGATTGTCGGCAGCCATCTTGGTTGCCGGCCAGGCCAGCAAAAGGCTATCATGCCGACAACCGCTGACAACGTCGGCAGTCGCCGACAACGTTGGCAACCGCCGGCCATGTCGGCACCTGCCGACAGTCCATGAATGTCGGCAGCCATCTTGGTTGCCGGCCAGGCTGGCAAAAAGGCTATCATGCCGACAACCGCCGGAAAATTTGGCAGCCGCCGACAACGTCAGTAGCCGCCGGCAATGTCGGCATTTGACTACAGTCCATGACTGTCGGCAGCCATCTTGGTTGTCGGCCAGGCCGGCAGGCGGCAATATGCCCTGCCGTCAGCCAGGAAGAGAGAGGTAATCTGGCTGCATCCAGCACTCTACCATTAAGGAAAGGATGCAGGATGTCAGTCTAAAAGGCAAGGGATAAACCATTAAAAAGGGGTGAGGGGAAGGGGAAAAGGGTCCTGTAACAATTGTGAAAGGAACTGTCAAACATGACAGTCTTAGCACCTATAAAAGGAACTCTGTTTCTGTATGGTATCGACAGAATCCGGGTGTTAGGAGAGACTCAGTTCTCCAACCCAGAGACTGCTGACACAGTCAAGGGGAGGGGTCGACACTGCGCCTCCTCCCACAAAGCGAAACAGGATTCCAGTGCCACGTTATCTTAGGCTGAAAGGGAATTACTTTCAGCCCAAGGAACTGTGGCACAGGACAAGTCTTTAATCGCAAGGAGAAAATGGTATACTACCATAACCAAAGCGACTATGGAGGACTAACCTCCATTGTCGGTAACCTTGTCAGTAGGGGAGTAAGGTATCCCACAACCAACTCACCCTGTCGGAAGGTCAACGACATAAGACTAAATACTCTGAGATTCTGACCAAATCTCAAAACCTGCTGGTATATCCACAACCAAAGGTTAAGGCGATAGGCAGAAACCAAACCCCAGGTCAGCCATGTTTGAATAATATTCAGACACGGCCAAAAGGGTTGTAGTCTGGGACTACACTCAGAGGGAAAGGGATTACCTTTAAGTCTCCGAAGAGACGTGAGAAGTTTCAAAACATTACAGGAGGTATCAGTCTCCAATGGAATGAAAACAAAACACAAAGGTAATCGGGGAATGTCGAACTTATAGACAGTGTCTAGGTTAGGCTAACTAAGCTAGACGAGTTCTCGGTTACCTAAATCACCAAAACTCTAACTATACGATCGACAGAGGAAAAATGAAAAAAAAAAATTATGCATATAATCACATCATCACAAGAATAAGCCTAAATAGCTAATTAATTACGAGAATTAAATAAAGCTATTTAAAAACTGAAAGTCGTTCCGCTAACTAAATAACGCATGCCTAAGAACGACAGCGCCCATGGCGCCTCCAGTAATGACCTAGCTCAAGAAACACAATAAATATTCAATATCATTGAGAAACAAGAGCTAAAACATATTCAAAGTAAAGACCCGATACTCAACTTTCTGAAGGCGGAAGAAGATGAAGAAAGCATAATAATAATCCTTTAACCAATCGAAATGAATTCAATCGCCGGAAAATATCACCGAGCGAAATCGTTACAAATAAAGGAATGGCCACTATCGTAGGGATGGAGCTGTTGTACTATCGATAGTAGTAGGGAACGGGGATGGCCTTTGAAGGGCCCCCCTTTTATTTTTGCCACATCTCCTCGAACGTAAACTCTATCTGGGGTGCAGATTGCTATGAGGTGTGCCATTACGTCCTTACGCGATATTCCTTCTTAGAATTTTAAGGGATATTCACTCCAGGAGTTAGAATTCTGGGTACCTTCGGTAAATTCTCTGGGATATATCACTGTAGTCACATATAACCTAGGAAGCTACTAGTGAAGGAACTTCCATCAGCACGACATGGCTTGAGCCCAAATATATATATATATATATATATATATATATATATATATATATATATATATATATATATATATATATATATATATATATATATATGTAATAAATGAAATAGTTAATTATTACATGTTTAAATAAACATGACGTAATATGTCATTGTGGATGAAGATGCTAGCGTGAGATTTGCTGTAGTCATATAAAATCATAACAGGATGTACTTCACATCCCTCAGCAATGTAATATTTTTCTGAAACGTCAACACAAATGCATACCGTGTGAAAGATTGTGCCGTTACCGGATGCAGGTGTCTTCCGAGAGAGGAATGTAAAGTTTACATATTGTGGTTAAATGCTGAGACAACTAAGCATACGATATCTGTGATATCGATAATTTAGGCAGTTCATATCTATACTTCACCTGAATTGGTCATCCGACAAAACCAGCTACACCCCTGTGATGGAGATGTTTAACACTGTTGTTTTTAGAGAATAAACCATTTTAAAGTTACAAGATGAACTTTATTTCAAGACTTAACATCTCAAACAACACATACTCAATGTGTGCTTATAACAGTAGCACACTAATAAATGGTGGCAGCGGTGAGATGAGCTCTAAAACTAAAAGTATAGATTTTAAATATGGCACTATAGTTGAAAGACAAGAAGACGTTTTTATTACGTCGAGCAACATAGTTGTAGAAGTGAATATGCAAGCAATTTTTCTTCCAGAGAATGATGTCACTAGCTTATAAACCGCCATTTCAAGGTTTTCTGTCTCATTGG
>NC_090741.1:28748434-28750812 GCF_036898095.1 Palaemon carinicauda | reverse complement strand
GTTCTCGCACTGCACACAAGGTGGTCTTGGTTCTGGCGCGGAGTCTAGCGAGGTTGAAAGCGCCTCCATCCATGCGGAAACGTAGGTCGACTGAGGGTGTGTCTGGGGGAATCTCGTTGAGCATTGCTGCGGTGTATAGCGAGAAACACGTCAGGGCCAGAACACAGCCCTGCTTCAGGCCGCCGTTGATGGGGAATGGGTCTGAAAGAGAGTTCTGGTGGCAGACTTTCCCAACCATTCCGTCATGGAGGGCACGCACCAGCTTGACAAAATCGGGTGGGCAGCCATATCTTTTGAGGACAGCCCACATGGCAGGTCGAGGTACTTTGTCGAAGGCCTTTTTCAAATCCCAGAAGATGAACATTATGGGCTGTTGTTGTTCGAGGCTCTTCTCTTGTAGTTGTCGCGCACAGAAGATCATGTCTATGGTCCCGCGGGAAGGTCGAAAGCCGCACTGGGACTCTGGCAGGACGTCTTCTGCGAGAATAAGGAGGCGGTCAAGGAGAATCCGAGCGAAAATCTTACTCGCGATGCTTAGTAGTGATATTCCCCGGTAGTTGTTACAGTTCTCCCTGTCTCCCTTCTTGAAGATGGTAGTGATGTTTGCATCGCGGAAGTCACTGGGGGGGGGGGTCTTGGTCTCCCATATTTTCAGTATAAGGAGCATCAAACGGTTCCTCAAGCCGGGGCCACCGTGAGTGAGGAGCTCCAACGGGATGTTGTCTGGCCCTGGGGCTTTGCCGGGCTTCATGCGCTGCAGGGCCTTGTTGAAGTCATGGATGGAGGGTGGTAGTGCCATCCAGTGACGGACGGGATGCTGCGGGGTCATTCGCAGGAGATCTTCTGGGGTGTCTGCTTGGTCATTGAGGAGGTTCTCAAAGTGAGACCTCCACCTGGCCAGGATGCCCTCGCTGTTGGTGATGGTCGTGGCCCCATCCGCGTCCTTCAGGCTGCCCACTGATGACCGTGTGGGACCGAATATTTCTTTTGTTGCTGCATAGAAGCTGCGCAGGTCACGTTGGTCAGCGAAACTCTGTATTTCTGCAGCTTTTCTTTGCCACCAGGTGTTCTGGGCTTCACGGATACCTCTTTGGCAACCAGCTTCAGCCACCTTGTGAGCACATTTGTTATCTGCTGTTGGTTGGTTTTCCAAAGTCAGGCGTGCATGTCGTTTGGTTTCAATGAGAAGAGAGATGGTAGCATCATTCTCATCAAACCAATCCTGCCGTTTCTTGGTAGTGAAGCCTAGTGTTTCCTCCGCAGCACGGGCCATGGCGTTTCTGAGGGTGGTCCAGTGGTGCTCGACAGTGGCCTGACCCACAGGGTCTGCGAGGTATTGTTCGCAGGCCTCCTTGTAGTTCTGTGCCACCTGTGGGTTGCGGAGCTTACTACAATCAAAGCGTTGGTGTGGTACGCTGTCAGGTGCCCTTCTGGGTGGTCGTAGGGTCGTCACGGAGAGTCGGGAGATGAGGAGTCTGTGGTCCGTCCAGCAGTCGTCCGCTCCGGGCATGGATCGGGTGATGCGGACGTCTCCTCGGTCTCTGGCTCTGGTCAGGACGTAGTCCAGGGTGTGCCAGTGTTTAGACCGTGGGTGTCTCCATGTGGTCTTTTGTCGCTTTGGTAACTGGAAGATGGTGTTGGTTACCACAAGTTGGTGTTCTGCACACAGACCCAGTAGGAGTTGGCCATTGGCGTTGCAATTTCCAATGCCATGGCGGCCGATGATTTCCTCCCACAGGCGATGGTCTTTGCCTACTCGGGCATTAAAGTCGCCAAGCACAACGAGCTTGTCATTGGCGGGCACTGCCTGGATGGTGCGGTCGAGCTGGGTGTAGAAGGCAGCTTTGTTATCATCGGTTGAGGTCATAGTCGGGGCATAGACAGAGATCAGGGTGAGATGTCTGTCCCGCGTGATGGGGATGCGGACAGTCATCAGGCGCTCACTGATGGCCTTGGGAGCGAGGTTGTGCTGCTGCACTAGCTGGGAACGGATGGCGAAGCCGACACCGTGGATGCGAGGCTCCTCTAGGGCCTTGCCTTTCCAGAAGATGGTGTAGCCTGTTCCAGCTTCCCTGATGTTGCCCTCTTCGGGTAGTCTGGTCTCGCTAAGAGCCGCCACATCAACATTGAAGCGGGCTAGCTCCTTGCAGACGAGGGCTGTACGTCGTTCCGGACGGTTGGTGTTCGTCACGTCTTGGAGGGTGCGGATGTTCCACGCACCTAAGGTTAATATTTTTTTCTTGTTATTTCGACCGCATTAGTGGGAATGTCCGCCAGCTGCGGTGAGCTGACCAGACGGGTTTGCCGTGTCCAATGTTTACCCCACCTTTTCTAGGGGCCTCCCCATGTGGGGTGGGCTGCGGTGTCCTCAATAGGCC
>NC_090741.1:28723434-28733434 GCF_036898095.1 Palaemon carinicauda | reverse complement strand
CACTAATATTTGTCTCTTTAGAAATTTGTCTTTGTTTCTAATAATAATAATAATAATAACAATAATAATAATATTAATAATAATAATAATAAAGTTTTTTATTTCATGAGACTATCGAATTATTAACCATTCCTTTTGAAGTACATTCGTAATTTACTGTGCACTTCATCTTTTTGTTCTTTTTTTTTTGTCTGCATCTTTTCCCTCTTTTATGTGGGGTCGATGCTTCTAGCCAGTGTTCTTCATCTACCTATGTCCCACACTTCATCACCGGTTAATCCCTCTGATCGAAGGTCATCCTTGATACAGTTCATCAACCTTCGCTATGGTCTCCCTCTCCTCCCTCCATGTACCTCCATTACCATCACTCTCCTCCCGATATACTGATCGCCTCTTTTCATGACATAACCATATCAATTCAGTGTATTTTCTTCTATCTTATCTTATCTGACTGTTCACTAAATCAATAATTCCTTAACCATTGTCTTAATCGAAAAAAAAAATCATAAGTGAATATTGTCTTTGCTATTTATTTCAACAAAATATATTCGTTAAATGATCGAATGCTCTCTCTACTACTTTCGCATATCTCTCAAAACTCTCAGCAAGATCAAGAAATCTTTATAATGACTTCCTCTCTCCTACTCAGCCCATTTCCCTCACGCCACATTTATTAAACCCCTGGATCATATAATGTTTTGCAATTCCTCTCCCTGAACTGAATATAAATCACCGTATCTTCATTCTGTCTCTTCTTATTCTTTCATTTCGTTCCAGAATATTTTTCCTTCCATTTCTGAAAACGTTTCCTATAAGGATCTGAGAAAATAGAATCAAAAGTTCTTAACATTTATAGAGAACAATTGTTTATTTATATTCTGTTTCTATGCAACTCCTTTACTTTTTTTATTAAGAATTGGGGAAAAAATGAGAGAAAATTCTAAAGGACATTGAATTTATTAAATGATTTTTTACCTTGAAAGAACTATTACCTCGCGTCTTACAGCGATATTTTGGTCACCGATATTTTTTTTTTATTCCATGAACGAGATAAAAATAGAAATAGAAGTGAATATATATGTATAATAATATTTTAAGATATCAACTCAAATGATTCAAAAGTTTTTTTTGTCCGTAAATAAAATATATTCCGTTTATCAGATCGTCACAATCAAACCTAAATTTTAGTTGTGCACTTTTTTAGATGTAAATATTTCCTTTTACCTTCCCACTCGCAAGGAATACTCCAGCTTTATGTCTTATTTCTCTATGAATAAACTAATTGATACATCCAGCGTTTCCATCCAAACCCCCACCAGCAAAACTCGCAGTAAATAAAAAGTGAGGAGGTACACAAACCATGGGATAAATTTAATAATGAATCTGAAGGAGACTCTCTGTAATGGAAGGAGGAAGCAGAGCGAACGATGGAGGATTTTGTGTGTTCAACAAATTCTATCCTTTGAGAAAAATGTCTAACTCTTGATTTTAGACCTACGTAGGAGTGGCATCCTACTCTTCACACCTGTGCAAAAAAGCTGGTCAAGATAATTGTAATAGCCAGAGACAACTCTTTTATCTTTTTTTTAAAGCTGAATATTTAAGGAGAAAAAAAAAAATATTTTCTAGTTTTTTATATCCCAGAAACTCAAATTTTGAAGAAATTATCGCTTCAATCCTCTGTTACATTAACACTATGGTTATTATGTATTAACATAATTTTTTGCTCAAATTTACGTCCGCCTTATTATTGCATTTTTTATTATCTAAAATTAGTATAAATTTTAGTTTATAAGGCTTTATTTGTAAATTTATTTTTTTCTGTTGAAGTGCTGCTTTAACCTTCTCCCAGCAGGTCTACAGATTTATTAGAGTCTAGTTTAATGATTGTTTCTTTTCTGTGTTTTTCGAGTCCTTGGTGAGAAGAGACACCGGTGTTTACTTGTAAGGAACTCGATTGCTAAAAAGGATAGTTCGAGCTGGAGGCTCCATGGGCCTACTGCAGCTGCTGGCTTATGTGAGATTTTTAAGGATTGCGATATCAACAGTTGACGGCTTATTGCAGGTGCATTTATTCCACCTGCGGTGTCTTGCATTGCTTGTGTATTCTCTTCTGCGGTCAGCAGTGCCGACGCTGGAATCCCAGCTTTCAAGGTAGACCCAGGAGAGTCACTACCGTCAAACCTTCCTCGCCATAATCAGCTGCGGGAGCCATGGAGCTCGTGATGTCATGTAGGGAGGCAGTTGCCAGGTAGGAGCTATTCTTTACCTTTTTGGGGGGGTTGACTCCATTTCCTCCCTTTGATGAGGAGTCCTGCCAATTTGCACTCCCTACGGCAGCTGAGTGTCTGTGAAGTTGCTACCCTTGTTGGAGCAGGGAGTGATTACATCCAGCCACAAAGAGTGTCAGATAATATATACATTTAGTGTTTTGTTTAGTTTGTAAGTTATTTGACTCTCTTTAGTTGAGAGTGTGGTATTTCCTGTCGGGGAATTTTGTTAAGTACCACTTGTGTGTGTTTAGTTATAAAATTACTTGACTCTCTCGTTGAGAGTGTGGTGTTTCTGGTTGGGGAGTTTTGTTATTTATTAATTTGTTAAGTGTTCATTGTTAATTGTTATCTAAGGGTTAGCTGTTAATAGTTAGTGTTAAGTTGTTAAATTGTTATGTCGTCACAAGGCTGAGTTTTCTAAAAATTGTTGTTAAAAAATATTGTTAAGTTTTCCTTAACATTTCCGTTTCCAATGACCAATTGTTATGCCTGATATTGTTTTCATCACTGACCTCTCTTATCGTGCAATAAGAAATTGCATAAGGGCCCGACAAAAGTCATAAAATATTTGGCAACCGTGACGGGATAGAGAGCTCAGGGTATCCGCTATTTTGGTCGGTGGAGCGACACTCGTGTGGACTCTTCAATATTTATTTTTTTTATTTTAGTGTTGCCTTTTTCTCTGAATTTTTTCTTTGTTTCACAAAATGGAAGGATTTGTTTTTGATCCAGCTGAGTTTTTTGGGTCAGCTGATTGCCTTAAGTATTTGCCCCCACTAAGTAAGAAACAATTAGTTGATTGTGCTAAATGATTGGGTGTTCCGTGGAAGACGGGGGACACCAGAGCAGAGATGTTGGTATTAGTTAGGGATAAAATAAAACAGGATTTAGCTAAAGCGGAACATTCAGGAAGTGAGAGTGAGATAATAGGTGATAGTGAGGAGAGTTTGAGTGAGGGTTTCGAAGAGGACAAAGTAAGTATGAGGGCTGCCCTAACTCTGTTTGAAGATTCTCCTGTCGTAGGTACCATTTACGAGGCTCCAGCAAATTTTCTCCAGGTTCCGGGTAATGTGTCCTCTAATCCTATTTTTGCCCCTCCCCCTCAATTCTGTACCTTTCAAATCTCAGGCACCAGTTAATGCGTTGGGTGATTCCTAGGAGAAGGAATACAACCTTATTAGTAAGCATATAAAGTTGAAAAAAAAAATCGAGTTTAAAGAGAACGAGCGGGTAAGGTGTCATGAGTATATGTTGAAATTAAATATAGAGATAGCTAGGTTACAGGGGGTCAATTTTATAAGTCCCATAAAAATAAATTCCAAGATCAGCTTAATATAGGTGCTGCACTAAAATTGGTGCCAGTGTTTGACGAAAATGATGTACCTGAGTTCTTCAAGGCATTTGAGCATGTGGCCTCCCAATTGTCCTGGCCCGCTGAAATGTGGACCATGTTAATACAGTGTAGGTTAGTGGGTAAGACAATGCGGGTGTATATTGCCTTAGAGGAGTGAGTAGCTCGGGATTACCAGAAGGTAAAAGCTTCAATTTTAAAGTCCTACGACTCGGTATCATAAGCCTACCGCCTCAGATTTCGCAACTATACGAAACGCCCTGTGTAGTCTTTTGTGGAGCTTGCACGCATCAAGGAGGAACAGTTCGACGACAGGCTGAAAAATCGTCAGATGGTCAAATTCGCTGTGTTACTTGAACTGTTGCTCCTTGAGGAGTTTAAGAAGGCCTGTAGCAGGAGTTGAGAGTTCACCTGGAGGAGGTAAAAAGTGTGAAATTGAGTAGTGCCGCTCAGTTAGCGGATGAGTTTGTATTGACTCACCAGTTAGGTAGCGGTAGTTTTAACTATAAGACTTGAAATAATCGAACATTTTGCTTTCCTAATAGTGGTAGGAGAGGGGAAACCTCCTCGTTGACTCCCTATATCCCTAAGAATGGTAATATTAAATCTAATTTTTTTCCAGGTGATAGGGATGTGGGTAGAGTCCAAGGAGGTCCTTCTCCCCCTAAAATGTTTGCTAATAGAGATCTACAAGGTGGTGGAAATAACGGGTATAATGGGAATAGAAGCTTAGGCCATAAAGAAAGCTGTTTTTCCTTTAACAACCCCGGGCATTTCCAAAACCAGTGTAATGCTCGTAGGATGTACCTACAGCGCAATAATCAAAGTCCTGTAGCCTTGGTTAATGATAAGTCAGAGGATAGTAGCAGTAGCTCTGTAGACAGACCTGTAGTAGATTGTAGTTTAGTAAATAGTAGTAAGTCTAATGTTCCTAATCCCCAATCATGACTCAAGTACGACAAATACGTGTGGCCTAGAAAGTTGATTTTTCACTCTTGTGTTGTCCTGGTGAAGTTTTTTAGGAACACTGGTTCTGCCAGGTCGTTAGTCATGAAAAGGGTTCTAAATGGTTTTGAAAAAAATACTGGAAATTTTTTATTGTTAGGAGGTTTTCCATATTCAGTTGTGTCCGCTCCTTTGGTTGATGTCCGCATGTCTTTTCCAAGATATGATCGCTTCACTAAGTATGGCTGTAGTGGATAGTCTACCTATTCCGGGTATTGATGGTATCATGGGAAATTATATGCTGGATAATGAAGGACGGGAGTTGTTCCCTATCTTATCAGGAAATGCTAGTGTCGTGGCTATAATCACTTGGTTCGTAGCAAAAGCTGTTAATCTACTTGATGTGAAGAGCAATGATGACTTGATGTTAATTAGTGTAGAATTAGATGTTTTAAGGCCTGGGCCAGTAGAGAGTAGTTGTAGTGATGTAGTTAATATGAAACTGGATTGGGTCAGAGTTGCATTTATTAGAGCTTAAAAAGATGAATTTCATTTCAATTTGGGCGATGTTGAGGATCTGACTAAACCTAGGTTTGGAGTTGTAAAAGCTTATTATAAAAGTATAGTCATTCCCCATCTGATAATCTGGATAAAACTGGTCTGGTGTTAGCTCATACTATTTTTGTTTTTAGGTCATTTGGGTGTGTTAAAATTTTTTCATAGTCTGGCTAGGTATTTTAGGTGGCCTGGAATTAAATTGAGGGGGAAGCAGTTTATCAGAGTGTGAGACTTGTTAGGTTATGGGTAAACCAAATCAGGGATCCCTAAAGCCCTGTTGTATCCCATACATGCTATAGGTGATCCATTTTCTGAGTTAATAATTGATATGGTTGGTCCCTTGCCCAAAAATAAAACTGCTTACATATATTTACTAACTATCATGGATAAAGCCTCTTACTTTCCTGAAGCTATACCTATGAGGAGTATTACTTCCGAAGTGGTCTTTGAAAAATTAAGGGTTTCTTTTGCAGGTATGGTATCTCTCGTGTAATTCAAACCGACGGCGGGATGAATTTCACAAGCAAGGTATTTAGGGGTAAGTGTGCTGAACTGGCTATTCAGTACGTTACCAGCGTCCCGGAGAGTCAATTAGTGGTAAAAAGGTTCCACCAAACCCTCAAGACTGTCCTGAAAAAACATTGTTATGATCATGATAGTGATTGGGATAAAGCCCTCCATTTTGCCCTCTTTGCTATCAGGAATCACCCTATCTCTTTTACTGGAGTAGCTCCTTTTGAGTTGGTATTTGGGCACAAGGTTTGTGGACCATTGGAAATGGTTTTTTGAAAGCTCAGATCCAACTGGAAGTATAAGATAAATGTGAAAAGGTTTGTAGAAGACTTGAAGGGAAGAATGGTTAATGACTATAAGTTTGCCTGGGAAAATTTGGAAAAGGCACAGTCAGTAAGAAAGAACTGCTTTGACAAAGAAGTAAAGGTATAGTCATTTGAACCTGGGGAGTTGGTTTTTGTGCTGAGTATGGACCCGGATAGTTTTCCCTAACAAAGATATAAGGGCTCTTGGAAGGTTTTGAGGAAACTGTCAGAGGTTAACCATGAAATTGAAGCTCCCAGTTCAAGCCGTAAATGTAGAATATTTCATGTTAATCATCTGAAACCTTACATTGGTAAGCAAGGTGATCCATTAGCGATAATATCCAACCCTGTGTCTGTGGTATTGGATGTGCCTCTCGAGGCCTATGACGAGTTAGGGTGTCAGTTTCCTTCGGATGCATTCTGTGAAAATATGCAAAATTTGGAGATGATAAAAAATAGGTTAGATCATTTACATGTTAACAAATGGGAAGATATACTAAATTTAATTTGTTCCTTTTCAGATCTTTTTCATGATGCTCCAGGTAGGACAAATATTTTAAGTCATGACATTGATGTAGGTCATGCTTCCCCTGTGAAGCAGAGTCCTTACCGACTGAATCCAGTAAAATGGGATTTGGTCAGGAAGGATATAGAGTATATGTTGAAACATAGCCTTAATCAACCATCTGTAAGTCCCTGGAGTTTTCTTATTGTATTAGTAAAGAAAACAGATGGTATATTCAGCATGTGTGTGGACTACCATAAAGTGAACGCCCATACAAAAAATTATTCTTTTCCTCTCCCTGGTATTGATGATTGCTTGGATCGGATTGGGTTTGCCAAATTTATTTCTAAGTCAGATTTTTTGAAGGGTTATTGGCAGGTTCCATTGTCCGAGCAAGCTCGTGAAATATCCGCATTTGTCACTCTGTTTGGCCTATACAAGTGTAAGGTTATGCCTTTTGGAATGAGAAATGCCACATGTACTTTTCCAAGGCTCATGAATATGATAATTTGTGGTTTTAAAGGAGTGGAAATTTTTATTGATGACTTGGTACTATATAGTAATGACTGGGATACCCACATGCTAAGGTTACGTAAGGTTTATGAAGCCTTTAGGTCTGCAGGGTTAGTTGTTAATTTGGCTCGAGGTTTGTTATTTGGGTCACAAGGTTGGTTTAGGTCAGGTGGCTCTAAAACAAGCTAACCTCGAGCCAATTATAAAATTGAAAATGAATGGTAATGTTAGAGAGGTAAGAAAAATGCTGGGTATGACGGGCTATTACCGCAGATTTGTGCATAATTACTTGGATCTTGCTCAGATCAGTGTGAAGAATCTTTTGATAAACTTAAATCAGGATTAATTACTAACCCTATTTTTACTTCCCCAGATTTTCGGAAGCCTTTTATTATAGCAGCAGATGCCAGTGACGTCGGCATTTGAGGTGTCCTTTTTTAGAGAAAGGAGGACGGTGTTCATCCTGTGTCTTGCTATAGTAAAAGCTTCTGGCGGCGGAAAAACGTTACTCCACAATAGAGAAGGAAGCTCTTTCTTTGGTCCAATCTCTTAACTATTCAAGCCATACGTGACAAATATTTCTTTCCTGATTGAGATATGGACGGATGATAATCCTCTGGTTTTCATCGAGCGGATGAAGGGAGCAAACCAGAGGAATTTGCGCTGGGCACTTTATTCTACAGAAATTCAATTTGGTTATAAAACATGTTAAAGGTACTGACATTAAATTCCTGATACCCTTTCTAGAATTTAGTGTTTGTTTGATCCTTCTCATGTGCCGCTTTGCTCGTTTCTCCATTGAGGTTGTATGGAAAAACTTTTGTTAGGATGTAGTTCTGTTTAAATGTTAACTTTGTAGATAAAGTTTAGGGTTTTTTTTTTGAGTGGTATAAACTCTAGTGGTTTATAAAGGTTCCCCTTAGTTAATTATTGAATTGTTTCGATATACTAGGACTTTTGATTGTATAATAATATATATTACTTTTTGGACTATAATGCTGGTGTATTGTAGGTTAAGATGTATGTCTGTTGGCGTACCTGTAAGTTTATATAGGTTTAGTTAGGTCTGTTTCCCTAGAGTTGGAGATTTTTGATCAGGTACGGTAATATCTAATCTTAAAAACAATGATAAGCTATACAAATCTCTTGGTTTGTATTCTTTAGGGGTACTATCTGTTTGGTGTTAGGTTTATTGTTTAATACTTATTGTTCTTACTTTACAGGTCCATTTATTTATATATAAAAAAAAATTCTGTTTAAGGTTTTTTTTTTTTTCCTCGGGGATGAAGGTATTATGTATTAACGTAATTTCTGCTCTAATATACGCCAGCCTTGTTACTGCATTTTTCTGATATATAAAATTAGTATAAACTTTAGTTTATAAGGCTTTAGTTGTAAATTTAATTTGTTTCTGTTGAAGTGCTGTTTTAACCTCCTCCCCGCTCAATTAAAGATTTATAAGTGTCTAGTTTAACGCATGTTTCTTTTCTGTGTTTTTCGAGTCCTTGGTGAGAGACACCAGTGTTTACTTGTGAGGAACTCGATTGCTAAAGAGGACAGTTCGAGCTGGAGGCTCCCAGGACCTACTGTAGCTGCTGACTTATGTGAGCTTTTTGAGGATTACGACTCCCACGATTGACGGTTTTCTGCAGGTGGATTTTTTGCCACTTGCAGTGTCTTGCATTGCCTTTGTATTCTCTTCTGCGGTCTGTAGCACCGACGCTGGAATCCCGGCTTTCAAGGTGGACCCAGTAGAGTCACCACCGTCGAAGCATCCTCGCCATAATCAGCTTTGGGTGTCTTGAAGCTCATGGTGTCATGCAGGGAGGCAATTGCCAGGTAGGAACAATTCTTTAACTTTTTGGGGGGGTTCAGACTCCATTTCCTCCCTTTGATGAGGATTCCTGCCGAATTGCACTCCTTACGGTATCTGAGTGTCTGAGAATTTGCTACTTTTGTTGGAGCAGAGAGTAATTACATTCAGCTTCAAAGAATGTGAAATAATATATATATATATATATATATATATATATATATATATATATATATATATATATATATATATATATATATATATATATATATTTAGTGTTTTTTTTTTTAGTTTGTAAGTTATTTGACTCTCTAGTTGAGAGGGTGGTGTTTCCCTCCAAGGAATTTTGTCAGGTACTAATTGTTTGTGTTTAGTTATAAAATTATTTGACTCTCTCTCGTTGAAAGTGTGGTGTTTCCCGTTGGGACCTTTGTTAATTATTAACTAGTTAAGTGTTCAATGTTAATTGTTATTTAAGGGTTAGCTGTTAATAGTTAGTGTTAAGTTGTTATATTGTTAGGTATCCAAAAGGTTGACTTTTCTAAAAAAATAATTTGTTAATATATATTGTTAAGTTTCCCCAAGTGTGTTTGTTTCCATTGACCAATTTTTATGCCTGATAATGTTCTCATCACTGACCTCTCTTATGGTGCAATAAGAACTTGCACCACGACCCGACAAGGGTCGTAACAGTGGTACTAATATCATATCAATCAAAGCAGTACTTATTATAACCTAATATATTAATATTATGGCCATAGAATTTTTATGCAGTCTTTGAGTAATATAAGGAAAGCTATAAAAAATGTCTTATCTTGTAAGTACCTGTTGATGCAACACATGCAGATCATTAACGAATTTTCTTTGTTTTGAAATGTAATAATACAAAAAAAATATTAAAAGAAGGTGAAGATTAGAAAATAATATACTATCTCATTAATATCATTTCTGTTATCAAAGAAAACTTATAGATAGCAGTTTGTATGTGCCTCAATCTAAAAAGAATCTATTGAATACTGTAAAAATTGTTTACCTATTCTTACCAAAGATTAGAATTAATCAACCCATAGTCCTTTCTGCAATGTTTTAACAACGCCAACATCCTTTAAAACATCAAGTATCGATGTTAAAACTATTGTAAACTTAGAAGGAAAAGAACTATGGGGAAAATTCATCTAGAATAAGTAGCACGGATAAGATATATAATTGATTTGTGTCCAAATA
>NC_090741.1:28710934-28718434 GCF_036898095.1 Palaemon carinicauda | reverse complement strand
CATTTCCTATTCTAACACATGCTTTACTACCTTTGTAGAAACTTTTCACTGCTTGCAACAACCTTCCACCAACTCCATATAACCTCATCACATTCCACATTGCTTCCCTATCAATTCTATCATATGCTTTCTCCAGATCCATAAACGCAACATACACCTCCTTACCTTTTGCTAAATATTTCTCGCATATTTGCCTAACTGTAAAAATCTGATTCATACAACCCCTACCTCTTCTAAAAACCCCCTGTACTTCCCAGATTGCATTCTCTGTTTTATCCTTAATCCTATTAATCAGTACTCTACCATACACTTTTCCAACTACACTCAACAAACTAATACCTCTTGAATTACAACACTCATGCACATCTCCCTTACCCTTATATAGTGGTACAATACATGCACAGACCCAATCTACTGGTACCATTGACAACACAAAACACACATTAAACAATCTCACCAACCATTCAATTACAGTCACACCCCCTTCCTTCAACATCTCAGCTTTCACACCATCCATACCAGATGCTTTTCCTACTCTCGTTTCATCTAGTGCTCTCCTCACTTCCTCTATTGTAATCTCTCTCTCATTCTCATCTCCCATCACTGGCACCTCAACACCTGGAACAGCAATAATCTCTGCCTCCCTATCATCCTCAACATTCAGCAAACTTTCAAGATATTCCGCCCACCTTTTCCTTGCCTCCTCTCCTTTTAACAACCTTCCATTTCCATCTTTCACTGTCTCTTCAATTCTTGTGCCGGCCTTTCTTACTCTCTTCACTTCTTTCCAAAACTTCTTATTCTCTTCATATGACTGACCCAGTCCCTGACCCCACCTCAGGTCAGCTGCCCTCTTTGCTCACGTACCTTGCGCTTTACTTCCACCTTTTTCTCTCTATATTTTTCATACTTCTCTATACTATTACTCTGCAGCCATTCTTCAAAAACCCTCTTTTTTCTCTTCCACTTTTACCTTCACTCCTTCATTCCACCATTCACTGCCCTTCCTCATGCTGCCTCCAACAACCTTCTTGCCACATACATCACTTGCAATCCCAACAAAATTTTCTTTTGCTAACTTCCCCTCCTCCTCTAAATTACCAGTTTCTCTTACTCTCACCTCGTCATATGCCATTTTCAACCTTTCCTGATATTTATTTTTTACCCCAGGTTTTATTAGCTCTTCAACCCTCACTAGCTCCCTTTTACATCCACCTACTCTATTCCCCCACTCTTTTGCTACAACTAATTTTCCTTCCACCAAAAAATGATCAGCCATACCGTTAGCCATACCCCTAAACACGTGCACGTCTTTCAATCTTCCAAACATTCTTTTAGTTATCAACACATAATCCATTAATGCCCTTTCTACTACTCTTCCATTTGCCACTCTTACCCATGTATACTTATTTTTATCTTTCTTCTTAAAAAAGCTAGCACTTATTACCATCTCTTGTTCAACACACATATCTACCAGTCTCTCACCACTCTCATTTTCACCTGGTACGCCATACTTCCCAATATATATACATACTGTATATATATATATATATATATATATATATATATATATATATATATATATATATATATATATATATATATATATATATATATATATATATTATATATATATATATATATACATATATATATATATATATATATATATATATATATATATATATGACAGCAACATATATATATATATATATATATATATATATATATATTTATATATATATATATATATATATATATATATATATATATATATATATGTATATATGTATATATATATATATATATATATATATATATATATATATATATATATATCTATATATATATATATATATATATATATATATATATATATATATATATACATATTTATATAAATGTATATATATATATATATATATATATATATATATATATATATATATATATATATATATATATATATATATATATCGGTTAAGGAGTCTACATAAACACGAAAAGCTGATTCCTATGTAAGATTTTCCGAGGAAGATAATGCTAGTAATCCTGATTCTCTATGTGGCCTCCTAAGGGAGCTATGAGGCCAAAATCCCCTACTCTTCTAAAATTTCATATATATCCAATTCTACATAAAATTAAATTGTATTCTTATGTAAAACATTTAGAGGAAGTCAATTGAAGTGGTCCTTAACTTCTAAGTATCCCCTTAATTGAGCTATGGTGGGTGGACACCCGCCCACTATTAACCTTAAATATATTCAATTCTATGTAAAATTTTAAATCATATTCTTAGGAGATTTTCTGAGAAAGACAATGGAGATAGTCTGAAATGTCAAAATCCCTATAAGCAAACTCTGACAGTTGGGCAGAACCCTCATACTCTTAAAAAGTCAGATAGAAGGAACATTATTGCCAGCAGAATGGCAGCTACGAGTGAAGAAGATGAAGACCGAAGAAATTCTTGCCTTGAAAATAATCAATAAAGAATTGCAGCACTAAGAAACCAGAAAAAAGAAATCCTCAGTTAAACCAACAGACATAGATAGGTGAGAGTAATCTCCATATTGATTGAGTAAGGCCTGCAAAAGTTAGAGCACGTCCGTTTAATGCAGAACTTTGGCGTCATGATATATTCACCTATGACCCAAGACATCGGTATGAAATCAGAAGAGATAGTATAAATTGGCTTGATGACACAAAAATGTAATCACTGTTGTGCTCTAGAATTGGAGAATGAATCTCCTAAATTGAGTTGTGCTGGAAGGAAAGGCACGCTGCCTTAACACCTTATCACCCTAACATAGCAAATGTTTCATCTTCACAATTGTAGTTTTCATAAATGAAATATTGGGTGATTAGAGTATCTAGGAGTTGAAAAAAAAGAAGAAAAAAAATATAGTTTAGAATGAGTTATCACAAAGATAACATACAAGAATCCCCCAATTGCATATACTGGCAATGTTTTTTTACACCTGAGCGTCACCGCGTATCTCGGCTAGTATGTATGTCCTAATCTTTACATGAAAATATGTGTTTTATATGTCAAGGTAAATGAACTCTATAATCATGACAATTCCTCAAAACCTAACAATTCAGCATGTTGTTGTAGCAAGATTACATCTTGCTTGCAAGGGGTAGTCAGTAGCCTTTGTAAATTCATTAGACAAGGTGCTCACCTGAGAGTATCGGTTGTACAGTGTATTCATGAACCTTTTTTTAATAAAGTGAAAAAAAACCATGTTCCGATATTATATTATCCGTTGACATGGGATATATTGGTGTCAGGTGTACAATTATGTCTGTTTGTGTATGGCGTGAGGAAAGTTGTTCTTTGAGCCGGTGAAATAATAGTCCAAGATGCCTAGATTCACAAGGACTAACATAGCAGACGCTGTTGCTGTGGTAGATGAAAACGAAGGAGTTGTGGGTTATAGAGAGGCCAATGAAGAACATAGACAGGTACTACGAACACAGGACTTAGATAATAGGTTGAATAACCTAGCAGAGTTAATGAGCATACTTTTGGTTGAACGAGAAGAGGAACAGCGAACTACCAGAGTATATCCGACATACATGAACAAAGTCCAAACGCACACAAGTGAAAATACACATGCACAGTAGAGTGAAAATAGGCAAATTGTAGTTCAAAAGTTGCAAGAACTCCAGGTAAGTGTTAGGACTTTTGAGTATCAACTGCCTACATAGGGTTTCAATCGATAAAAGTGTTTTCGAGAAACTTTGAAGTAGCCACATATGGGTGGTCTGAAAAAGAAAAAGCTATTCAAGTAATTAGATTGCTGAAAGATGCTCTGGCAATGGAGGTAATGAGTTGGCCACTAGATATTATAAGAAGTTATACTGAAATAAAACTATGTTTAATTGAGAAATATGCCTTACCCGATGTGAGAAAGGGGGACATAAAAGAAAATTACAAACCCAAAATTTGGGAAAGTTATTTCGTTCTTAGTTTTTCAACTCCCATTTTTTGTGATTGTAATTCGTTTGCTACCCGGAGTGCCAATCTCCCAGAAGGTGATAAAAAAGCAATTGCCTGTAAACATGTTCGTAGATTAGTAAACATGTATTTATATGGTTATTTGTTCGATGACAGTCGCTTGCTAGCACACGTAGTGAGCGTGATACAAAACATTCTAGACAGTTTGCCAGAAGAAAAAAGGACTGAAAATAACTACCCTGATTCCTAAAAGTTAGCAGCCATGAGAGGCACTCACCAACCCCCAAAGCAGGAGAGGGAAGAACACAGTTAGTAGGTGAGAAGAGTCTTTAGATGTTGGCAGTATGGGGGAGAGGGGCACCGGCAAGTGCAGTACCCCAGCCAAGGATCCCCGCCCCATTAACTTTTCATGCCTATGGTCGTCTATTTCGAGAGTGTCCAGCAAAAAACACCGAGGGTGGGCAGGCTGTGGCACACGCACAACAACATCCGAGGTAAAGGAAACAGAGGTAGGGGGAGAAGAGGGAGATTGATGCCCCCCCTCCCCACATGACATCAGAAGCAGCAGCCGAGGCAACGGTGAGAGTGACGATGACAGACTTGGTAGAGCAGGCACTGGGACCTCCATCGGTACCCCAGATCTCACCCCCACAACACTTGGGAGAGGACTAGAGAGCTGCGACATGGCAGGCGAGGTCGTTAGCCCGTGCCCCATATATTCTAATGGTCATCTAGGTATGTTAGCAGTTAGGATTAACCTACCAAATAAATCCATCCGAGTGCTGATTGACACAGGGGCCAGCGTTTCACTAATTAAAAAAAAAAAATTTCCCCAAACCCACTACAGTTAGCGGCATCCATCATCCTCGACACGCCAGGAGAAAATAAAGTACGCTTAAGCCATACAACGATCGTCAACTTTATGGTGGGATCTGTGAAATTTACACATAATTTTTTGGCTTGCCTACCTTCGGAATTCCAGGAATCGAAGCTATATTAGAATTATTTTTTATAATCAGTAATCAAATATGCATTTTGGGGGAAAAATTACAATAACAGTAAAAGCAGGAGGGTGCATTTTAAAAGGTTAAAAGGTTAAAGGTGTCTGGTTTCAGTTCCAGTTCCATCAGAATAGATGCTCACCAGTACGTCAGCCTGGCAAGCCCAACCCCCCACTGTGGTGCCCTACCACGGCAGTAGCCTCCCCAGTAAACAGCTTAAACTCACGGCCCTGGGCGGGGATCGATCTCTTGCCACGCGAATGCGAGGCAAACACGTTACCACTGTACTGATAGAAAGTAATAAGATAGTAAGTGCTTGTGCGGGCACGGAGAGACATTTAAGTAAGGTAACAGCTGTACCTGAGAGAGAAGTGTAGTCTCCCCAGACACTTAAAAACATATCAGTGACCATGTAACAGCCTCTTCCGGAAGGAACCAAGGTCGTTGTTAAACCCCGTGACAATTGGGTGCACGTAGTCTTAGAGGGCTTATCTGAAATAAAAGAGAACAGAGCTGATTTACCGATAGGTAATTTATAAAATAAAAGAGTTGTGTTAGGAAGTGATTTTCTGTGTGAATTAGAGTTATGGGAAATTGTTAATAAAGGGATCTTGGGAGCCACAACTCCAGCCTGTACTGGTGAACGCCCTCAGAACTTAATTATGCCAGCGCAAAAACTATGTCCATCAGAATATCAACTTCTAGTTAGTGACATTGTTAATAATTATTCAGTTGTAATTGCACTTGGAGACAAGTTACCCGTAAGGATTGATTGATTTCGTTTTAGCATTGAAACTGGGCAGGCGGAGCCGATCAGATCAAAGATTTATAAGGTACCGGCTCATTTCAAGGGAGAGATAGAAAAGGAAATTAGTAAATTAAGGGAACAAAGGATAATCGAGAGAGAACACCCCTGAGACTCTCCAACTTTAGTTGTTAGAAAAAATGATGGCTCAGTAAGATTGTGAGTTGATTATAGGAAGTTGAATGCAGTTACCAAAGTGAATGCATTTCCATTGCCTTCTATTGAAGAACTACTTGCGAAGGTACGGAATAGTTAATATTCTACAGCTATTAATTTAAAATCCAGACAATATCAAATAACCTTTCAGGAAGGCAGTAAATGTAAAACGGCATTTATAGCTAGCGGTCAAATTCTTATGTTTAATTTCCATCCTTTCGGTGTTAAAATTGCTCACAATCATTTCTCTAGACTCTAGAGTCTAGAGTAGTGATGGCAGTTTTGTCTCCCTTAATTCTCCATAATGTTCTTCTTTATTTAGACGATATCATAATTAAGAGGAAAATGCCCAAAGAACATAATAACAATATTCGTGAAGTTTTAAAAGCATTGCGACACAATGATACGAAAATAAATTTGTCAAAGTGCAAATTTTTCTGTATACGTGTCTAATTATTTAGTCACATAATAACCCTAGAAGGTATCCAACCCTACCCCAGTAAAGTAGAAGGTATTAAAGATTTCCCCAGACCACTTACCCCTAAAGATGTAGCTGAGTTTCTTGTGCTCGCTGGGTATTACCGTAAATTCATAAGACGTTTTGTAAAGATAGTGAGACCCATAGATACTTTATAGAAACAGAAAGTAATAAATTTGGGAGTGGAAGAAGAAAGGGCCTTTTACCATTTGAAAGTTGCCTTAACTAGAAATGACTTACTCGCATATTCTAGATTTGATTGCCCGTTTTAATGACAACAGATGCTAGTAGCTTAGTTATTGGTGGCATAGTTTCTCAACGGGATGATAAAGGTAGTGAGCAACCCATTTGTTTTGCTTCCAGGCCATTGAAAGGGGCAGAAAAGAATTATAGTACATTCGATCGGGAGACTTTAGCTATTCTTTGGGTTATAGAGAGGCATTGGTTATTTTTATTAGGCTAGTCAATTGAGTTGCAAAGAACAACCATCAAACACATTTTGCAAAACACAGTTTGGTGCTGCAGACAAACAGGATTGCAACACCTCAAAAAGGATGTGTTTGTCTCGTGATCCTCCCTTGATGGGCAGCTATTGCATCTAACCCTTTTCGGGAGCTTGATGTGCCCACAGGGAATGTATTGTTCGGGTAGAAATTTGACCTTGAAGGTGTCAACCATTAGTTGACCGAGTGTCTTAGAAAATTTCCCCACAGATATATCGTACTGATGTTGCACTTGGGAAGCACACAAATCAAGGGCGTTTTCCTTGAGGAAAGTTTGCCTTGGCATCGGCTTGGAGAATGGCATGGACGTGTACAGAATATAGGAATTTACCATTCCTATATTTAGTATCCAATAAAAGAGACACTGGCCAGCGTCATGTCTTACAAATACAATTGGATGTAGCACACATCTAATCAAATGTATCTATACCCCCCTTCGTTGAGTTATAGAACATTTGAATGTCAGTTTTCCTCTTCTCGATCTCAGAAGGATCGTGATGAGGAGAACTCAAAAACATGACCTTCTTTGCTCTACTAACTTGATGGCATTGAAGGGTCAAATTGTGTTCGTAATTGAACACAGCCACTGAGTCCTT
>NC_090741.1:28678434-28698434 GCF_036898095.1 Palaemon carinicauda | reverse complement strand
CTTGTCTAAATCTCAAAGAAGGAGAGGACCCTTTTGTTTTCTTATCAGAACTTAGAAATATAGTCGGAAATTTCAAATATTTGCATATTGATGTTGATGAGGTTGTTAGATATTTTGTTAGGTCTGCACTGAATGATAGATTAAAGTTTCATCTGGTTTATATCCCTAATGTGACTCATCCATCACTTAAGAAAATCGTAGATAATTTCTTTACAGTATGTGAAAGGTGTGAACAGGGTCAGACGAAAGGTAAATTGTCTGTCAGGGATAAAGCTGTAGCCCATTCAAAGACATTACAGGAAAAGACTAGTACCATGGCTCTTGAAACTAAGACTGTTCCCGCCAAACCTTGAAATTTTTGTTCTAAGGCTGGCATTTCTGACAGAGATCATATAAATTACAAGTGTACTAAGTATGCCACCCCTTCTGATAAAATTTATTAATTAGATTTGCTTGAAGGTTGTGTAAAATGAGGTAATTTTAATAATTTCACTTAAGCATGTAAGTTCAGATTTCGAAGACCCTGTTCACATTGTTCACAGTATCACATGGAGTATCTTCGTTGCAAACTTAGTCTTGACATGTATTATAGTAAAGAAAAGTCTTCCAAGGAAGCAAACAGTGGGATAGCAGTATTGTTAAATGTTACCACAGTTTCAGTTCTCCCTACTTTCAAATTTTGTGTAAATGATCAAAGTAGGCTTTACAGGGGTCTTAAGGATTCAGGATCACAAAATAGTTTTATATCTAGCAAGCTAGCTTCCTCTTATAATTTAAAGTTTTTGACTACCAATGTAAAACCTACTGTGAAAGGGTTTAATGGTTAAAAAGAATATTCTACTAGTCTTATGGAAGTTCCTATAAAGCTGGGGAATGAAATATTTCCTATTTCTGCTCTAGTTGTACTCTCTATAAACCTGCAATTAAGTTTACCTTGTCTTGGTCAGTTAGCTAGTATAATGCAGAGTAAATATTTTGTATTTGCTGATAAGCTTTTATCAGCCGATTCTCAGGGCATTGATGACGTTCAGCTTTTGTTATGAGTAGAGTTTTCACATTGCCCTCTGGGAAGAGATATAGTGATAGGGAGTCCTAATTCGTCTGTGTATATTGAGACTACTTTAGGAATAATGCTTATGGGGAATGATGATGGATTCCTAATTAATCATATTTCACTTAATGGAAAAGATGGTTTAGCCTCGAAACCACTAAGGGGCGAAAATTTCAATGCTAAAAAAGGTATATATTATAATATCCCTTGCCATTCTTATTTTCTAGCTATTATTGTATCTATTAATGATGAATTTAACGAGCTCAATGACATGACGACAAATTGTTCTCTCACTGTACTTTCAGGTAAAGGAACTATTATTGATAGGAAACTGCAAGCAGCAACTGATCAAATCCTGAATATGGAGAGCCAATTTTATTTGAAATATGATCAGAAAGTTTAGAGTGATGAATCTAATCAGCTCAATAATTCTCTCGTAGACTACACTTTGAGAAATTTGCACACGAGAAGTGATGGACGTACAGTTGTTCCCTTGTTATGGAATGGGAAGGTATCACAGCTTCTTTCGAGAAATGAGTAGCTTTCCAAGGCTATTCTGCAAACAAATTTGAAAAATTTTCTCCGTAAGAAAGGTTCCTTGCAGTTGGTGGATAACTGCATAAAGGAGCAATTAAATACAGGAATTATTGAACCAATTCTTGACTTGTAAGTATTTAAGGCTGAATACCCTAACTACTTATTCTTACCTCATATGCCAGTCTACAAAGGGTCGCATAGTATTTCTTTCTAATTTGCAGGAATCCCTTAAGAAACTGGCAGTGTCACATAATCAATGTATGTATGCTGGGCCTAACCTAAATCAAAAGCTTTCATCTGCATTTCTTAATATTAGGTTTGATGTAAAAATTTTAATTTTTTATTTGATAAAAGCTTTCAATATGTTGGCTTTAAGTGAAATTGATCATTCTAGACTATTGTTCTTTTGGTTTCGGAATGTCAGCGCAGGTGATTACACTCCCGTTGCTTATAAAAATGTCAGGCTTTCATTTGGACTTCGGTGTAGCCCATTTCTTTTGATGGCTTCATTGTATTATATGTTAATTTTAAGTAACAGAAATGATTCAAGAATTGATGAACTGAAGAAACTTATTTATGCCTTAATATATATGGATAATGGTGCTATTACCATGAGCAGCTCTGATGACCTGAGGTGGGCCTACATGTAGTTAGATGACATATTCAGACCCTTTAAATTTGAAACTCAGTAGCTGATAACCAATGATATTGATCTGCAGTTTGACATAGATCAGTCAGTTCTTACTCCTTAAGTCAATAAATTGTTTGGGCTTGAATGGAATAGACTTTCGGATGATATTTTCACTAGGCCAATTAACCTTGACCCAGGAGCTAACACTAAAAGATTAATTCTTAGGTCCATTGCCTCCCAGTTTGATATATTTGGTTTCAACTAGCCTTTATTTAATCGATGTAGGCTTTATATACATAATTTGCAGTGTCAGAAGGGTTTGAATTGGGATCAGACTCTTAACAGTCAACAGCTCAAAGATAGGAGGAATATCTGTGGGCAGTGTAATTCATCGCCCCTCTCAAAGTAACTCGTTTTGTGGGTCAAAGGGATGGTGAGTATCATATAATTGTTCTTACTGATGCCTGTTATGACATATATGGGTGTGTCAAATATCTCCTGGAAGTTGAGTCTAGCAAACTTACCTTTATGAATGCTAAAAATCGGTTGGTTAATACCCAATTGAAAAGTAAATCCATACCATATTTGGAGATCCACGGCATTAATCTAGGAGTTGAACAATCTATTGATCTTTATTTGGATCTTGCTGGTCCTAGTTGCATAAAACCTATAAAAGTGACAAAGATTTGTCTATTTTCAGATTCTTCTTGTGCCCTGCAATGGTTAATAAGTTCTTCTCTTCAACTCAAGAAAATGAATCAATGTTCTACTTTTGTAATGAACAGAATTTACAGCATACAAAACTTTGTGATACATATCCTGTTTAATTTGGGTTTATTAATTGCAAGGAGAATCCTGCAGATATGGTAACCAGGTGCACATCTTATAAATTGTTAATTAAATCTAGTTTTATTTCAGGTCTGGACCTGACTGATATTCGGACACCTGACATGAAGTTAACTATTCCTAAAGAGGGTTATCTTTCAGGAAATTACATGAATATTTCTAATGCTCCTTTAGTTAAGAGAGAATGCTAGGTGAATAATTCGGATTTTTCAGACTTCCGAAGACTGGTTTTGCTGTACCGTCAGTGTATAATATGCATATACAAATGGAATGCTAAAGTGAGAAGGCAAGTTAAGATACAAGAAAAGAATTTTTTCTCTTTAGCTCTTGTCCATTTGATTTTGAATTATCAATAAAATCACTTTGCTGATGTTTTAGAACATTTTTCCAAAGGTTTTTCTACAGTAAAGGATATACCAAGTATAGTTTCTCAGTTGAATGTGTTTGCTGATAACAATGGCATTTCGAGAGTGAAGAGCAAATTTAAGAATGGGAAAAAAATTCCTATTCTATTATCTAGGGACAGCCATTTAACTAAGTTAAGACACTATTTTATTCCTAGAAATTTTTCATTGGTGAAAAAGATTCTGAGGCAATGTGTTCACTGCAAGAGATTTAATGCACGACCTGTCCATTTAAATCAAAACTGTTACAGAGAATTCAGGGACGACCCACCAGCTGTACCTCTCGGCAATATTTTCGTTGATTATATAGGTCCTTTTACAGATAAACTGGAGAAAGAAAATGTTAAGGTATGGCTATTATGTTTTACTTGCACTTGGTCTCCTGCAGTTAATTTGAAAATTTGTAGCACACTTAGTGTGCCTGATTTTCTTAGGGCATTTTCTATTCACGGTATTCCACAGTTGTGCATTAGTGACCTAGGGTCACAAATAGTTGCAGGAGCTAATGTTGTAAATTCATTTTTGAATGATCCCCACACTCAATTGTATTTTGAGGAGCAAGGTGTTAAACCTTTGACTTTTCAACAGTATTTTAAAGGGTGTAGTCAGTTAAGCTCCATTGTCGAGGTTTGTGTCACGTTAACAAAGAGGCTTCTATATAGGTCCATCAAGAACAATATTCTTTCTTTCTTTGATTGTGAGTTTACTTTATGTCAAGTTTTCCACTTGGTAAACAAACGGCCAATATCTTTTAAAGAGGCTCTTATGGATAGTGCAGCGGAAGACCTTCCTGAACCAATAACACACAAAATGTTAATAAGAGGGAATGAGCTTTTTTCCCTCAATGTCACCTTTACCCGAGGGTGAAGAAATCATTCCTTATGGAACTACTAATAATTTTGAACAGTTGTCTTGGATTAGGAATAAACTTATTGATATTTACAATCATCAGTTTCTGCAGACCCTTTTAATCCAGGTGGTTGATAGAAAGGGTAGATATCGCCCTGTGACTCATCATCCTCTAAAAGTAGGTGACATTGTTTTGATTAAGGAAGATAATACGAAGATTAACAATTATCCTCAAGGTCCAATAAAGGAAACTTTTACAAATGATATTGGGGAAAATACGCATGCAATAGTTTTCAAAGGCCGTACCAGAGAATTTTGTAAACTCCATGTTGATAATCTAATACCTTATCTTTTCTTAGACGATGATGTGGACTTAAAGTCAAATGGTTTGCCAAACATTAACAAATTATCACCAGCTTCTGAGAGGCCTAAAAGAAAGGCTGCTGTGGAAAGCCGGAGGAAAACATCTAAAATGTCGAATGTATAAACTGATAAATTTAAATTCGTATGTATTGTATATAATGGATTTGGCAAAATCCAAAAGAATTTTTTGGATACGTTACCCCGCAGTGTACTGAAATTCCAAATGGAATTTGTATTTGTTTTATATTATATTATATCTTGTTTTAAGTAGCATGGTCACTGGAAGACAGTTAGCTTAGTTTCAATTATTTAACTACCCACTTGGTTGTTAACAGCTCACTACCTTCTGGCTGCCGTTTTGTGGTTTTAATCTAACCAGCCACCAATGCTTTCCTTTCTTCCTGAGGTTGACGGCAATTTAAGCGAGTTACAAAGGAGCATTCCATCGCTAAGGGTCTAGTAACTCAAGCTCCTGTTCTTGATTTAAGAATGCACATTGCACAGCTACCCATTTAACGTGACAAAGAACACTTTCTACATGTCCTTTGAAGTGACAAAGTGTACAATCGCTCGCCATTCCTTCCTATATCTTCCATGCTCTCTTGCCTCTCTCACATCTATCCTCCTATTACTCAGAGCTTTCTTCACTCCATCCATCCACCCAAACCTTGGCCTTCCTCTTGTATTTCTCCCATCAACTCTTGCATTCATCACCCTCTTTAGCAGACAGCAATTTTCCATTCTCTCCACATGACCAAACTACCTTAACACATTCATATCCACTCTAGCTGCTAACTCATTTCTTACACCCGTTCTCTCTCTCAACACTTCGTTCCTAACCCTATCTACTCGAGATACACCAACCATACTCCTTAGACACTTCATCTCAAACACATTCAATATCGGTCTCTCCGTCACTTTCATTCCCCACAACTCCGATCCATACAACACAGTTGGTACAATCACTTTTTCATATAGAACTCTCTTTCCATTCATGCCCAACACTCTATTTTTTACTACTCCTTTAACTGCCCCCAACACTTTGCACCCTCCATTCACTCTCTGACGTTCATCTGCTTCCACTCCACCATTTGCTGCAACAACAGACCACAAGTACCTAAACTGATCCACCTCCTCAAGTAACTTTCCATTCAACATGACATTCAACCTTGCACCACCTTCCCTTCTCGTATATTTCATAACCTTACTCTTACCCACATTAACTCTCAACTTCCTTCTCTCACACACCCTTCCCAATTTTGTCACTAATCGGCTAGGCTTCTCATCCACGTGTGCAACCAGTACAGAATTATCCGCAAACAACAACCGATTTACCTCTCATTCATGGTCATTCTCGTTTACCAGTTTTAATCCTCGTCCAAGCACTCGAGCATTCACCTCTCTCACCACTCCATCAACATAAAAGTTAAACAACCCCGGCGACATCACACATCCCTGTCTCAGCCCCACTCTCACCGGAAACCAATCGCTCACTTCATTTCCTATCCTAAGACATGTTTACTACCTTTGTAGAAACTTTGTAATGCCTACAACAACCTTCCACAAACTCCATATAACCTCATCACATTCCACATTGCTTCCCTATCAACTCTATCATACGCTTTCTCCAGATCCATAAACGCAACATACACCTCCTTACCTATTGATAAATATTTCTCGCATATCAGCCTAACTGTAAAAATCTGATTTATACAACCCCTACCCCTTCTAAACCAAGCCTGTACTTCTAAGATTTCATTCTCTTTTTTATCCTTAATCCTATTAATCAGTACTCTACCATACACTTTTCTAACTACACTCAACAAACTAATACCTCTTGAATTACAACACTCATGCACATCTCCCTTACCCTTATATAGTGGTACAATACATGCACAAACCAAATCTACTGGTACCATTGACAACACAAAACACATATTAAATAATCTCACCAGCCATTCAAGTACAGTCACACCCCATTCCTTCAACATCTCAGCTCTCACACCATCCATACCAGATGCTTTTCCTACTCTCGTTTCATCTAGTGTTCTCCTCACTTCCTCTATTGTAATCTCTCTCTCATTTTCATCTGCCATCACCGGCATCTCAACACCTGCAACAGAAAATATATCTGCCTCACTATTATCCTCAACATTCAGTAAACTTTCAAAATATTCCTCCCACCTTTTACTTGCTTCCTCTCCTTTTAACAACCTCCCATTTCCATCTTTCACTGTCTCTTCAATTCTTGAGCCAGCCTTCCTTACTCTCTTCACTTCTTTCCAAAACTTCTTATTCTCTTCATATGAATGACCCAATCCCTGACCCCACCTCATATCAGCTGCCCTCTTTGCCTCACTTAGCTTGTGCTTTACTTTCACATTTTTCTCTATATATTATTCATACTTCTCTACACTATTACTCTGCAGCCATTCTTCAAAAGCCCTCTTTTTCTCTTCCACTTTTACCTTCACTCCTTCATTCCACCATTCACTGCCCTTCCCCATGCTGCCTCCAACAACCTTCTTGCCACACACATCACTTGCAATCCCAACAAAATTTTCTTTTACTAACATCCACTCCTCCTCTAAATTACCAGTTTCTCTTACTTTCACTTCGTCATATGCCATTTTCAACCTTTCTTGATATATACTTTTTAGCCCTGATTTTATTAGCTTTTCAACCCTCACAAGCTCCATTTTACATCCACCTACTCTATTCCCACAGGCTTTTGCTAAAAATAATTTTCCTTTCATCAAAAAATGATTAGACATACCGTTAACCATACCCCTAAAACACATAATCCACTAATGCTATTTCCACTACTTTTCCATTTGCAACTCTTACCCATGAATACTTCTTTTTATCTTTCTTTTTGAAAAACCTAGAAATTTCATGATGAAATTATTTCTTTTCAATATTGGCCATATTTACACCTACATCAATAACTTCCTCAGTGATTGCCAGAGCTTTATATTTTTGCATTTCAAACCAACCAACTGCTGATCATACCCTTTTTTCTCCAATATAATTTATCAGTGTAAAAGCAATGGTTTTTGCAACATTGTGGAATTTTAATGGTTATTTATATTAAATTTGTTTTTTAATGTTGTATTACATATTTAACATGTCAATCCAGATAGTTTCTTATTCAATTGAGAGTTTTTTTCCCTAGCCATATCTGACCCCATGTAAACTTATAACATAATTAAATTACAAGGGCACAGAACACGAGTCTTTCTAATTGTTCAAAGCTTTTTTATTCCTGAAAAAACAATGTTCTACTTGACTGTCTCTATTTTCTTGAACCAATTTAAAATCCTGAGATTTAAATATTTGTATATATATATATATGTATATATATATATATATATATATATACATATATATATATATATATATATATATATATATATATATATATATATGTATATATATATATATATATATATATATATATATATATATATATATATATATATATATATACATATATATATATATACATATATATATATATATATATATATATATATATATACATATATATATATATATATATATATATATATATATATATATATATATATATATATATATTTACACACACACACACACACACACACACACATATATATATATATATATATATATATATATATATATATATATATATATATATATATATATATATATGCATATTTATATATATATAAATATATATATATATATATATGCATATTTATATATATATATATATATATATATATATATATATGTCAATATTTATTCATACATATAAATATATATATATATATATATATATATATATATATATATATATATATATATATATATATATATATATATATATATATATATATATTTATGCATATATATATGTATATAGATATAAATATATGTATGTATATATGTATATGTATATATGTATATTTGTATATGTATATATATTTATATATATATATATATATATATATATATATATATATATATATATATTTATATATATATATATATATATATATATATATATATATATATATATATATATATATATATATTTACACATACACACACACACACACACACACACATATATATATATATATATATATATATATATATATATATATATATATATAGTAATTGATTAGAACTTTGTTTTTATATTTTGTTAGGTTATGAAAAAGATTTTAAAACTTTTATTGTATTCAGAGGTATTTATGGTGGAGGGAATAGAAATATAATATTGTCACAATGAAGTAAAAAATTTTCAGATCCTAGATATCCTCCTTTTGTATGTCATAATGATCTTTAAAAGTAGATGACTAGGTAACAATGTAACTTTTTATTGAGTTATTGTGACAGTATTACTCAAAAATTGTAGTCAAAAGCAGATAAACTTTGAAGAGTTAGTTTGCTATACAGTTATGTATTTTTGGTTGAATATGTAAAGTGTTAGACATTGGAAAAAGAACATACATACATTTAACTAACCTCACAATTAAGCTGTTAATCAAATCGATCTATGCTGGACCCTCTTACTTGGAAAATTGTATATGTAGAGGTTTTGAACGGCAACATATCTTAGTAGCCATATTTGTTTGACATTCATAAGGCATACAATAGGAGTTGGGTTATTCAGTACCAAAATATTTACATGATATTGGTATTCGATGGCATCTGCCTTTTTCTCTATAAATTTTATTCCTGGAGGAACATTTCAAACTTACATAGAGAATGTTAATCCAAAATTTACATCCTAGACTGGGGTGTACCCTAGGGTAGCATTTTAAGTGGGGCTCTCTTTGCACTAGAAATTAATGACATACTTAGTCAAATGCCCGAGGAAATGCAAAGTGGATGACTTTGCGATATACTACTCTTCAAACAGTCTTCGTCACCGATAAAGAACTTTAAACAACTCCATTAGAAAAATAGAAGTTTAGACTACGTGTGTTGGTTTGAAAATTTCTGCAGAGAAAAAGTTTAAGCAATAATGTTTCATAAGAATATCATTTTAAAACAAAATCAAAAACTAAACCTCACATAAGGCCATAATCTAATTTAATTCCAATTTTAGGCAAAAATTTTCGATCTAGTATTTGATACTCACCTCAATTGTGAAGCTCATGTATCTTACACTAAATCCAAATGTAATAATGCTCTGAACCTAATGAAAAATTGTGTCTAATATAATAATGGGTGAGAAGATATACACTTTCATTGATAATCTATAAGACATTTGTGATATCGAAAATAGATTATGTTAGCCCACTATAAGGATCAGGATGTAAAGCTACAGTGCTTTTGAAGTATCTAGATCCAATACACATTCGAGGTCTAAGACTATGTAGTGGAGTCTTTAGGTCTTCCCCAAATATCTCTGTGCTATGTAAAAGCTGGGAACCACCCTTGTCCTTTCATTGAGATTTTATATTTATGCGAATTGCTTTGAAGATCCTATCCACTGAATCTCTAACAAAGAATCTATGCAACCTCACAGACACATTCATAAATAATTCCCTCCAACTTAGACCTTAAAGAAAACAAAAATATTCTCTCATCTTTATTGTCTGTCAAAGAAATATACTTTTACTCAGAGTCACCATAGACCATTGGTAGCACTTGACCCATCAGGTACATCTCCCTTAGTGGTAGTGGCCCAACAATCTAGGTCAAGTGGTTGACCTGTTGAACCAGATCACAAACATCCAAAGAGGTCAAGATGGCTTACACCAACTCAAAATTACTATCTCACCCAAAATCCCCATCAAGTACATCTTCCCTAGATGTGGTGGCCCAGCCTTCTGGGTCAAGTGCTAAAGTTTTTGAAGTTTAAGCACAATCCTTCAAGGAAGTCAATAGAGCTCCCAACATCTCCAAAGTATTTTCTTTGGCAGAATCTCTACCTGACTTAGTAGAGATTGGAAAACAAGAGCATCCCAAGACGAAAAGGCTCCCCTCGTCCTCACCTTCATCTACACCCAATAAGTGCCTTCACTCCCATAATCCTAAGGCTGTCTTATATGTATATACCAGAAAAAAAGATAAGATAAGCGGTGACCTAGTAAAGCCTTCCATCTTAATGTGTTACATGGCTTCATCTGAGAAGTCCTAAATTACATATGGGACAAAGAATAAAAATAGTAAAAGACAATGTTCATCATCTATTGGAATTGCTGAGGTATACATACTAGTATTGATCAAATAAAATCTTTAACCGTGGATTCAGACACAAAGATAATCTATCTACAGAAAACCAAAATCAGTGCCAAACCATTTAATCCTGGACTCAATTATCATTTTTGTAAATCCCCTCCTTTGCAACCTGCAAGATCTCAAGGTGGCATAAGTTTTATTATTCACAAGTCTGTAAACTTTTAAACCGTCCCCCTCAATGCACAATCACAGGCAAGTACTCTTAGAATACATATTTGGAAAAAATATTACTTTATACTGATATATCTTGAACCGTCTTTAGATTTTTTCCCTCTTGGACCTTGCTGGGAATTTAAGATGTCTTAGTGTCAATGTCCTCTTAGACCTGATCAATTAGCTCTCAGCTCTCTGCCCCTTTGTATTTTAATTATGGATGCTAATGATAAGCATACTTTATGTGGTGGGAATGTATTTGATAGATGGGGTATCCTTTTTAAAAACAACTCCACATCAGTCATCGATTTGTCAATCTGTTTCTGATACATTGAATTAAATTACTTTAGGTCTGTTAATCAACACCTTCATGGCCGTGACCATTGGCCAATGATGATAAAGTATGACCACAATCTTCCTTCTTCTAGACCTCCAAAATGGAAGATAGATGAGACAGATTAAACCTCTTATGAGAACTTTGCACACACCAATAGAGAGTATGGTGACTTTACATCTCCAGTGCATGCTTATCAACACCTCTCAAATTTTATTGATGATACAGCTAGTAATATTATATCTAAAACCTGTAGTTTACCTTTTATCAAAAAGGGAATTTGGTTTTAGGAAGAACCGAAGTACACTGGACCCTTTGCTGAAATAGAGAACAAATAATGAAAATAGTTTTCAATTCATTTTTGTCTTCCAAATTGATAAACTATCAAAAACATGGTGCGATACTTTGCATTATTAAAAATATCCAATATAATAGTGTCTTCCAGATTCTTAAGCCTACAAAAACCAAAAACATTATTAATAAGGTGGAAACAATGGTGTAGTTGATGGCACAGAAAATAGTCATTTACCTCTGGATACTAACTCATCAATTTCCATAATGGGCAAAAGTTCAAAGTTTTAAAAGCCAACGATGAGGAGTAGAGGTGACAGGGCAGTGTCAAAGAGATAAACCACAAAAAATATAGCATTAAGGATTGCTCCTGATTGAGGACTGGAATTGTTTATTTCTTAGAATTTACAGTTCAACTCTCCTTTCGATCAATTCTGAAGAAAATAAAAAATCCTCGACTAGCTTTTGGTGCTTCCAAAAGATAATGTGATATTCTGGTATGAGTGGGTCGGAATCGCAGATCAATTGCCAGCTACCAGGTGGACTTTGACAGTCTTAGACAGACTATGTTGTGTCCTGGAAAGTGGTGTTGAAAGAAGAGAATGACAAGCACTTGTGTCTACCAAAAATTTCACGCACATACATGCATTATCTAAAAAAAGGAGTGTTAGTGACATGAGAGGTCAACACCACAAACAAAGGCCCACTTTTTGTGGCCACTGGCAACCATTTGCATATTTCTTCGCAGCAGCTCCGAATCTGGAGTGGTAGTAGCATAACTGTGGCCGATGTGTGACAGTAAGTGGATCTAGTGTTTATTGGTTGGGTTATGAGTGAGTGGTGGCATATATTGGTAGTGAGTGGCTTTATCAGTGCTCAGGCACATCACTGGGTCAACCTCTGTCAACTTTAGTCAATGTTGAATAGCTGTCCTCTTCATCAGGAGTGTGGGAATTGATAGAGGTCTTGAAGAGGTGAAGTGGCAGCCTATAAGGTATCGACTTTGGTCATCAGGCCTTCATGGGCAAAATATCGACATCTGGTGTGGCAGCAAACACAGGTTTTGGTAAGCATCGTATCACAAGTGCACTAGATTAGGTTCACCTCTTAAGGAGAGTCATCAGCTGAAAGTTACACACAAGCGATTCTGGTCATTTCGCTGAGGGCGAGTGAAGCCTTTTGGTCTCCAATGGCTGTTGAAATAATTGAAGAAGCTTGGCTATACAGGTGACTAGCAATGGCTTGTATTGCTCCAGGAGTTATGTTTTGAGGTTGTCGTACTCTATTGGTGTGCCCCCTCTGTTCGGAAAGCCATCTGAAAAGTGGCCTTGGGGTACACCATGAGAACATAATTTGGTTTAGTTCAAGATTGAGTCAGGCTCTTGAAGTAAAACTGGACTTCAGCATACTGGATAAAGGCAAAAGCTTCTCCGATGGTGGGGGGCGGCAGTTTCCTTGAGTTGGCGTGTGTTGAAGAGTCAGGTTTGGTGGGCGGCATTGTAATAGTAAGACACAGTAGTGATCGGGAAAGCATGAAGGTGCTGGTCCTCCAGATGTTACTAATGTACGAGTAAGCCATTAAGTTATAACTGAGAGGTGAGGTGAATGCCACTAACTTTTTTCAACAGATAGCAAGTTTATATATCACAATTTTAGAGTAAAAAGGTCAGCGAAACTCAAACAGACTTATGCCTGTAAAGGCTAGCTTAAACAGGTTTTATTATCAGTATCTTGGAGAAATCGATGTACGAAACAGTATGGTTACAGTGCATAGGTGTGAGTGAAACATGTGAGATGTAATGGCCTAACACATAATTTATTAATATATATAAGAGATTTAATAGTAGTAATACTACTTTATACAAAATGACTGCAACATTGTTCTATTCCACAGAACTTCGAAAAATTTTATCATTATACTAATTCACAAAGAGGAAGACAAAAGACCTGTAAAATTACCTCGAATATGTTTACTCTCAGTAATATTTAGAATATTTACAAAGATAATTTTAGGTCAAATAAATATATATCTAGGCTTTAATCAACCGAGAAAGTAGTAAGGATCTAGAAGCGGGTATCCAGTAACTGACCATTCAAATGTAATTTACCTGCTAATGAAAAAATCAACAGAGTATGACATACCACCAGGTACCCCATTTATATATTTGAAAAAGTTCTTTATTCTGTTAAAACTTGCAGTAATGAAAGCCTTCAAAGACAAGGAATGGTGAATCAAAAAGATAGGGAGAAAATTCAGATTACGAAGAGCGATGGACAGGGTTACCCCATCTCTACTAATTTTTTTCACAGCATGCTTAGATGATTTGATAATTTGGATTATTGAAAATGTAGTAATCATCATCAATTTGGAATTATTTAACAATTCAAGTTTTGCAGATGACAGAGTTCATTTTAGCAAAACATTGCAGGAATTGCCAAATATGATAGCAGATTAGAATAGCAAAAGCAGAAAGGTTGTACTGAAAATGAATATAAGTAAACCTAAGAGGGCATTCAATGAAAATAATGAGAGACATCAAATAGGAGGTATCGAAAAACCTCTAGATATTGTTAAAATATATACATACTTAGGGCAGACTGTAATTGTTTCCCCATGACACATGACCGAAATTGAAATAAGATGGAGTGTTTTTCCACCTTATTAATAATGTTTTTGGTTTTTGTAGGCTTAAGAATCTGGAAGACACTAATATATTGGATATTTTTCATAATGCAAACTACCGCACCATGTTTTTGATAGTTTATCAATTTGGAAGACAAAATGACCAGTATTTAATTACAGGATCCTACCAGTATAAACCTGAGTATCCCAAACTTGGAGCCATACTAAAGCCTTAGAACATAGACCAATTACAATTCAGAAATCTGTGGATACGTGGGCAAACTAAAGTAGATATAATTTTAATAAATATTAAAAAAAGAGATGGACATGGTCAGGACATGTAATGAGATTGACAGGTAATAGATAAAAATTTTAAATAATGTAATGCATTCCAATAGATTAGAAAAGATTTTGGTGAAGAAAGAGAAGACAAACTGAGAACGTTTGCTGGTGTGGACTGACATAGAAATTTCATAAACAGACGGAATTGAAAAGCCATGTGTGAGGCCATTCTTCTGCAGTGGACTAGTGATTGCTGATAATGATGATGAAGATGATGATGATGATATATATATATATATATATATATATATATATATATATATATATATATATATATATATATATATATATATATATATATATATATATATATATATATATATGTATACACGTACACACACACACACACACACACACACACACATATATATATATATATATATATATATATATATATATATATATATATATATATATATATATATATATACTGCATATATGCTCCAGGTAAATCCTGAACTGCAGTTAGCAGGAGAGTTCCGACTTCTTTTGAGCCTCTGTTGGCATACTTGAAAGTGACCTGGCCTTTTATATGAAGGGGCTAGGGTTCGATCTCAAGTATGAGGTAAAAATTTATTTCTATTTGAGCACGATATTGTGTTGAATTTTATATTTATTAACTCAATAGTTGTAATTCGAATTAAATGCTATCAATTGTTACCTGTTGGGCTTTGAAATCGGGGAAAATTCACTAATAACATACTGATGTCTCGCAAGGTATATCCTGAACTGCCGTTAGCAATTAAGTTCCCACTTACTTTGAGCCTCTGGTGTTATAGTCCA
Source organism: Palaemon carinicauda (assembly GCF_036898095.1). Lineage (NCBI taxonomy): Eukaryota > Metazoa > Arthropoda > Malacostraca > Decapoda > Palaemonidae > Palaemon > Palaemon carinicauda. Next base: position 28,682,984 of record NC_090741.1, on the reverse strand, counting down.
TGAGCCAGACCCAAGAATTGTACGGATTGGTACCACCTGGGGTGGCAAAATGTCACTGTGTTTTCTTGATAGGTATATATCCATAGATGAAAAAAAAGTTTGAAGCCAAGCTTTGAGGAGTAGCTTAGTGCTAGTAATCACCTCGTAAAGATCAACGAATGGTCCCAATATGAGATATAAAATTTTGGGGTAGGGGAAATGTAAATTGCAATATCTTTTGAAGTAATGGTCCAATATCTGCAAGTTACCACTCAAAATGTTGGGTATTTTATGTTCTACAATATTATACATAATGTTTTCCAATATGCCGATAAAGTAGGTCACTAGATGTCAAAAGGTCATAAAATTTTGCCCTTGCAGAAAATCTGTACCTCTGTTCAAAAAATCTCCCCAGCTACTGCACCAGTGGGAATTTTTCCACTGAAATGAGCTTAGATAGAAGATATTAAGTGCCCAACTCCATTTTATGCCTAAAAGTTTTATATTTATTTGTATCTGAGGTATGGTACTTAACGGTATTTGACACATATTAGGAAAAGGCCATTTTTTTAATGAAACACCTGCAAACATAAAGATGACAATTTGTTGCTCATTCATGCAATTTTACAAACAGATTTTCCCCACCAATGGCAAAAATCATGTCAGAATGAGTTTATTTCATCAAGGAATGTTTTGACATTTAAAGGTCAATGCCCTGGGGTCAAGGTCAAGCACATACACCACTTAACTTTGGAAATGCGTGTTACTTCTATCTGACAGAACAAAACATAAGAATATGAGGACCCATCTTTCAACAAATACAAAAATGTTGATACTTGCAAACAATTTTTTTTCATTTGTAGGCCTACTTATCTCCTACCCTAAAGTCATGCTCCCAGGATATTTTTCAGCCTCTTTGAATCAGTAAACTTTTTCATTTCGTTCTTCATCAGTGTCGTCATCATCAGATGAGCCTTCAAATTCAATAGTCCCCTACTCCTCCTCCTCCTCCTCTTCCTCCATGTTGCTACATGTCTGTAACTTGCAAAGGTCTGTGCACCTCATTCTGTTCTCTAGGCATGAACAACTCTCCTCCAAGCACTGCTTTTGACAGTTGCAGGTGATCAACTCCATGACAGCTTCACAGGCAGGTGGTGCGTCACCCCAGTCGATCACTAACTCTCCTTCATCCACCCATCACCCATAGCCAACTGGAGAAGGAATATCTGGATTCCTTTCCAAACTTCTTTTCCAGATTGCACACTGATAGTTGGCTCTCTTGCAGTGATTGACAAGGAAGATGCACATGGTGGTAGTTGACAAGACTCAGACTCGCCTTTCTTCGAACAAAAAATGGAGAAACGCAACTCATTTATGCTGTTAATTGTTGTCCTGGCACTATAAAGGAACATGTTAGTGGCTCTAGTTGTTTAATTGCTTGGTTCGATAGGTCCCATGATTGGCCTAATGATTGCAGGGTTGTCATGTGGTCTTTATCAGTTAGAAAACGGAGAGCTGAGACTTTGCCCTTGCTGGCAAAGCTGCTCACAGTGTCACAACCTGTGAATGAATGGAGACCAAGAAGGCAGGCACATTTTTCGAGACCGAGAAGATCTGAAGCCTTCTTAACGTCTATATATTCAGTACGCATCTTTGAGCCCACTTTGAAATATACATAGCATGCTAACTTTGGTGTAAAAGCCATAGCCAAAACAGACATCAGTGTCTGGTGATATGATGACAACAGCTGCCAGACCAGACCTGCCACAGTGCTCTACATGTAGAAGTAGCCTGGTGTCTCCCTCCTTCTGACTACTCTATAGATCTTGAATGTTAGAGACAGTCTTTTGTAACTCGTATGCATTGATCTCCATGTGTCAGGAAAAGCTCTTTCTTGTCCAGCCTTTCACGTAGACTTTGATCATTACTCCATTCATTGACAAGAAACTCAATCAGTTGGGTGTTGTTGTTTTCATTATGTAGAAAATTCTCCCACTGCTTCAAACTGTGGCCAGATACAATCTTACTAAACGTCATAGCACCCTCAGACCCTCTTTTCACCCGCTCAGCATTCTTAATGGAGTTTCCTTTGTATACGTTGAAGAGAACATCAATTCGGCACTTAACTCTCCCCTCCCTCAGGATTGCAGAGAAGATGGACTTGGAAGCTTCTCCAAAAGAGACATTTGTGGTGTTGGCCATTATTTTCTGTACAATGGCCATTCCATCAATGATGCAAACTGAATTAGACGGGATGGTATCGGCTGGTGAAAGATCCTTTCTCAGATGTTTGGAGAGCTGTGCCTTATTGGTCTTTCGTAGGGTTCCTTCAGGGTTTGCTAATGACCAAGGTATAGGACCAAGATAATAGGACAGCACATTCCTCATGTCCAGCTTTCTGGTCTGTCCAATGAGCGTCATTTTTGCAAACAGGTTTCTGTTAGCAGATATGATGAGACTCCGTCCCTGTGTTTTCACAGAACTCTTCATTTTGATATCACTAAATGTTTTCAGTTTCAGTTTCTTTAGTGGGTCAAAAAAAACTCTTGGTGGCGCTGATATCAAGCCTTCCATTGTAAAATTCTTTAAATGCTAAAGTTCCCTTAACCTTGGCCCCTAAAAGATCTTTTGCAATGTTGTTAGGAGCGATCATTCCTGTGGAGAGGCTGATTAGCTCAGAGGGGACACCGAATGGATTTGTTCAGTTTTCATCCAACATGCTGACCAACATTGATACTGCCCTTTCATCGTTCTTTATCCGCAATGCAGTGAGATCAGGGTGGAAAAATGGCTGGCTACTCCCCAGTGCACTTTTCATTAAACCGAGAAATGAACTTCTGTACTCTGCAGTCAGGTAGTATCTGTGTACTAACTGCACTTGGCCTGAGGCTGAAACCTTTTGTCCCTCCTGGTATCTGGGTGTCTTTATTCACTGTCTCCTCAATGGCCTGATCCACAGGAATCCTTCCAAATGGATTGGCAGGTCCAATTTGAATGGAAAACCCGCCGTTCCAGAGGTGCTCCAGGGCATCTGGGCGCTCTGTTGCTAGGTTTGGCATCTCTGCGTAATATGTGCTGAGATACCGGGCATAGTTGTGCTTATTATACGCAAAAGACCATGGTATCATGTCTTTGATAGCAGACAAATGGAGACACCAATTTCCTTCTCTAGAAGCTCGCAGCATGTTCAACATGATGTCTACCATGTCCAAGTACGACATCCAAAATGATGCTAGATCCCCTCGATCCTGGTGCAGACTCTCTTTGTATGCCTCAAAACGTTCAGTCAGTGACACAAATGCTTGGGTGCTCAGTGTCTCTGTGAAGGTCTCCTGGCCTATATCTTGGGAAAATGTGTTGACCAAGTTTCGAATGGCAATTTCATTTTCTCCATGTATTTCTAAGAACCCTTTCATACAGTAGTTTGTGGGACCTAACTGAACGATTGTGCTGTTTTCCCAAAAGTAGCTTTTCTACTGACCCCTCAGCAATGACACCTGATTCAATGCAAAGATCTCTCAACCCAGCATCTTGGAATCGTTTACCAATGATGCTTAACCCTTTTACCCCCAGGCTCTTTGGAAATTTCCAACCCTTAACCCCCAGGGGGTTATTTTTTTCCCAGCACATTTTGCAGTGTATTTTTTTTTAAATTGCTCTAACAGCCTTAATTTTTGTCTTAGAGAGGTCAGGTTGGTCTCATTCTCCTGGAAAATGCCTGAATTTTTTCAAAAAATTATCAAAAGCATTTTTTTGCAAGGACGTACCGGTACGTCCATGGGGGTAAAGGGATGGCTTTTGTGAAACGTACCAGTACGTCCTTTGGGGGTAAAAGGGTTAAGAGTGTACACAGGGTGTGAAATGTGCCCATCCGAGGAACGACTTCTGAAAATGTATCTCTCTGCTTCCAAATTATTTCAGTTGCTTTGGCATATAGTGCTTGGTCAAACACAACGATAAGGCTACTAAGACCTAGTGATCTGATTAGTTGACACTGGCACAACACATCATGGACAGTAGACAGCAAAGTGGTAGGGGCATTTATTGTGGGTAAAATAACCAACTTCATCAGGGGTGATCTCTACTTCATCACAGACTTGAATGTTGAAGCCTGTCCAGCTCCCCACAGTTTATTGTGAAGCACAGTATGCAACCAAAGCAGAGTTTTCTTTTCCACTTCATGATTCATTGTCTGGTCATCCATTTCCACATATCCACAAAGAGGAGGTCCAACACGCTTTCCAGCAATGTAGATGGAAGGAAGTCTTACCTCAATCTCTATGGTCCGATGTTTTCGGTTCTCTTCATTTATTTGATGCTGTATGAGGGGTTGTGGTCCAAACACCCTGGGCTGTGCAATGATGCCGTTAACTCGGTGTGACGTCCCTCCTTCGCTCAGTGTCTCCTCCCTCCTATCAATGTTGTCATATGCCAATGTAACTTGAACATTAGGCTGGATAACTCTTGGTATGGCAACACATCCTTCGTTCAATACCATCTTATGAATACACAGAGCTGTGTCAATCTCTTCAAGTTTTGAGTAAGAAATACCATGACCACTTCGGTTTAAG
>NC_090741.1:28670934-28673434 GCF_036898095.1 Palaemon carinicauda | reverse complement strand
GAACTACTTATACACGTTGCTTTATTATTAATTGATATTCTGATAAGGAAAGGGTAATTTTAGCTAAAATTCTATCCATGGTAATTGCAGAAAACATATATTCATTTAAAAGTACAGAGCTGAGCTCTCCAGTATGAAAAATCATATTCATCACAAAATAATAAGAAAGATGATACATTGATGATGTTAGATATACTAATATTAGTGATGAGATAGTCAATAACGAAGATTCCTTCTGAAGTATTATTCATCTGCGTTAGGTGAAATTTAAAAGGGAGCGCACAATTCCAGCGGGTTTGTTTCTAAAAAAAAGCGTCGAGTTGACGCCACACAGTCAGTTCAACCCCCGTCTTTTAATCTTCGAATATCGTAAACCAATTAGTGGGGTAGAGAGACTGAATCCATCAAAAAGTTTTTTTTTTTCTCTCTATGTGGAGAAAAGGGGAGGAACAAGCATCGAAAACAAATAAAACCCTCTGAGACTGAATGGAGAATCTCTGGAATCGAGAAAACAATTTACAAAACCTTATTGTCAGAATGAGAATGCCAAACGAGCTGCACAAGATAGCAAAGGATTATGGAAATTCAGATGCAGACTCAAACTGTAGTTTTGTAATTGCAAGTTCAATAGGCTTGTTAGTTTACTTCACAGTCTCTACACATATAAGCCTCTCAGTGGAAATGGAAATGGGGGTTTTATCAAGGGTGTCATATCATCGCCTGGGTGGGTCGTCGGAATAGCTGGTCTCTTAATACCTTCGTGTGTTATCAAGTTGATATGTTCATTGCTTTGGTTTGGAAAATGGAAGTAGATGATTAAGACTTTTTATGATATAAACAAAAATGTTTCTTTACATTTAAAAAAAAAATCATTTAAGAACTGACTATAAGAGCGAAACTTTTGAAAACCATTAATTAAAGTGATTTGTGCATAATGTTCCATTATCCTTCACCCTAAAACAAGCTAATGATGAATATTTTGGCAGTCCATTACATCTCCTATCTTCTATTGTTTAACAATAAAATACAATATCACTACCAAGAAGTTACTTAACATTAGTAATATGTTAGTTCATTTAAACAAACTTTTGTTCACTATTCGTGAGATTCTATTCGGTATTACCCAAAAAAGAGTAGAGATTAAAACCCATAAAAGAACGAAACAGTCTTTTCGGAAAAAACTATTTCATTATCATCATTCATCCGCATTTAAGTTTTCCATTTTTTTTCCAAACGAAAAGTTAACTTACAAGTTACTGTGATAATTTAAAAACACTCAAAAGAAAGCTTTGCCCTCCATTTTCCTTTATATCCTTTAAAGCTATTATTTTGTTTAGACAAAGAGGGATAAAGTGATGCGCCGGTGACTTTATTCACAAAAATAATTGTAAAGATCAAATTATCTATCTTTAACGAATTTCAGTACATCCAGTTTGCTATTAGTACATTTGCCAAATCTTATTTAATAGAATTTCTGATGCCAGCTTCCTGATATCAAAATATAATTACCGTATATAACCCTGGCTTTCCTTTTCAACTTGACTGGTACGCGACACATTTTCTTTACTTATTGATGAACTCCCTATCAATTTTGTCAACAGTCGTCTGTAATTTCTATATTGCTAGGTACATCTTAAATAGGAGAACTACTCTATTTTTTTTTTATTGATAGTTCTTACACAGCTTATTCAATATGCATAACCCTATAGTATAAACTGTTCTAGATAGTATCATACTACGTTAACTTGCTTTAATTTTGTAACAGTTTTGGTCGCATTTGTGTTAAGTCGATGTTTTTGAATAACATAGCTCTTTAATTCCCCCCACTTATTGGGATGGGTGCTGGGATGTCTGAGCAAGCACTGAAAGAAGGTAATTCAAGCAACTCTCCGGTTTTCTCTGCTAGTAAATCTCTTGTGGGTAGATGCTGATAAACAATAATTAGTCTTCGATTTTAAATGATTTAAATTAATTCAACATAATTCAGAAGACTTTTATTAGTTAGTCATTAACCTGAAAGCGTCAAGTCATCATAATTATATTGTGTGATATCTGGTTTAATATGATTTTTACTCAATGATTCGATCTCCATTTACATGCAGATGATTCCAATGAAATTTTGTTTAAATTAAATTCAAAAGAGAGTTAAGAATCCGATATATCGGTAAATACAACGTGTCATCATGGAGTGCATATTAAAAAATTGTATATGATAGTCAATATATGTAATGCCCACGTGTTATAACTTGTTGGGTGGATTTTTACTCGGAACTGTTGTACAATATATATATATATATATATATATATATATATATATATATATATATATATATATATATATATATATATATATATATATATATATATATACTCTTACAAATCAAGTCAAGTGTAGAGTAAATACAGTTTATTAAGGATTTTATTTATAATTCATATTGTTTTCATAAATGCTTTAAAGAGATGAATAGCCAGCTCTTAAAATTAGCTCCTCTCATGTAGA
>NC_090741.1:28645934-28658434 GCF_036898095.1 Palaemon carinicauda | reverse complement strand
TATAATAATAATAATAATAATGATAATAATGATAAAAATAATAATAATGATGATGATGATGAAGAAGTGGTGTCGTCATACGAATTAAAACTCTCATAGCAACCTTTTGAGCTTTTTAGCTTAAACACTTTCTACAATAAACGTTTGTTCGTGGAGGTAATGTGAGATTGGACGGAAACTTTTATATTTTATATTTATAATTGAACCAGAAACACTGCCTCAACGTAACACAATTTTTTGAACAATGGACGGATTAAGATATTCAAGTATTAATTATTTCAAGCTTTGTCCGAAGGATCCTTTAAAATAAAATTAGATTGTGCAAGGATAATTTGGTTGAACTACTATGGAGGAATTATGCATATGAATTCCTACCTTTTCCAAAAATTCACATATTTCAGAGATAGTCGTTATGGCTCATTAGAAAAAGAAAAACAGAAAAAACCTAGCTTATGTCAATCAATTACGATTATATGCTATTTGAAGATTCTTTGAAATCAGACCTCAAAAACTACAGCTTGAATTAAAAAAAATGCTTGAAAAAAACACGGTTTGGGTTAGAGAATATCGCCGCTAATGGTAAAATCATTTTAAAAAAGTATAACATTCTGCCAGGATCTGTTTCCATTAGATATAAACTTCGTTCCATGGCAAATACAGTAATCGTACATTAATTTTTATGGACATCCCTGAACTCTTCAGCATAAAACTTACAGGTATTCTGTCAATTGCTGTAACAATGATGCATTAATGCCCAATACTCGTATATTTATTATGATGGTAACAGTAATAAGGTTAATTGTAATAATAACGAGGAAGTAAAAAAAAAAAATGAATAACGACATGCCATTAGTAACTATACTGTCGATTTATCTGATACATCTTATTTGTTAACATAAACTTACTGACTTTTATAAATGCAATCCCACACGCACACACACAGATATATATATATATATATATATATATATATATATATATATATATATATATATATATATATATATATATATATATATATATATATATATATATATATATATATATGTATATATATATATATATATATATATATATATATATATATATATATATATATATATATATATATACATATATATATATATATATATATATATATATATATATATATATATATATATATATATAAAGATGTTTGAGGATGCACTGTGACTTAAAAAATACTTCTAATCGACTACAAAGATTGAAATAGAACGTATTTGTATTCGGTTGTACAACTTTATAACGAAATTATTTAAATTAATTTCTAAATCTGTATGCTTTGATAATATTATGCAACTTTTGTATTATGATATACCTGGTGAAAATAAAGGTACACTATTTTCTTTATTGACACAGTAATCCTTTGTTTTCTTTGTAAGAGCAACTGGCTTTTCTATCAGACTCTAAATTATAATAAAAAATTCGACGAAATGGTGTCCTTTTCTCTCTTCTAGGCACAAGGATTCTCATTCGTTATAAATGAAATACTCTTTTACTATACGACGGTTATCCTTCTGATATCATAATCTTCATCATGTCCCATGTTTACTGGGTTACTCATATTGTTTGCATTACGTCTCCCATTCAGATTCAATATCCTGTTATGTTTATATACGGTTTTGTGGATTCAGCCAATACATAACCATGCTGTATAGGGTTGTGTACGGTTCAGGAAATTGTAAAGAGAATAAGAAAAGTTCGTCGAATAATGCCAATATGAGTGAAAATACAAAAATCAGTGGACAGCAATATATTATGATACAACGGGTCGGAAACATAATCATTTTTAACAAATATAACGGATAGTAATCTATGTCTACAATAAAACGAAAAGTTGAAGTTTTGAGTAATTTGAATAATTTCCGGAACTATGACAAAACACTAATAAACTATTATTTTTTATACGGAAATATATAAAATTATTTAGTCTAAAATTGTTCACATATCAAAATAAAAAGCATAAAAACAACCATCTATTAATCTCATCCAAAACTGTTACTTTTATATTAATATTTACATATAAGAATTTCTGCGATCTGATATAAAACTTTTCTTAATAATTAAAGGTGAGGTATAATTTATTTTGTCATGAAAACATTGCAAGTGGGATGATATAATTGATAAGTTTAACCGGATTTATTCTCTCTCTCTCTCTCTCTCTCTCTCTCTCTCTCTCTCTCTCTCTCTCTCTCTCTCTCTCTCTCTCTCTCTCTCTCTCTCTCATTTTATATGTGGATATCATCATCCTCAGTCGTACCTAATCCACTGGACGCCAAATCCTCAGACATGTCCTTCAACCTGAGTCTGTTAATGGTCCTTATGTGCCTGTTTATATCCGCACGTTTTCTTAGGTCGTCTATCCATCGTCTTCTCTTCCTTTCCCTGTATCGTTTGTAATCTCTAAAAATCTATTATGTTATTTGTGATCCTCATGTATTCTGTCATTCTTAGTATTTGTCCAACCCATCCATTTATTTTTCTTACATGTTGCTCAAGTATACTCTTCTTAAATTTTACCCACATATCAGTGTTGTTCTTTATCTGTCTCTTAAGGTTATTCCTATCATTATTCTTTCCATATCTCTATGAATTCTAAAAAAATTATGTTATGAGGCTTTAGTAAGGTTCCAAGTTTGTGATGCCTTTGTCAATACTAGTAAAACTATCTGATTGAATATTTTTTTTTCCTTCTTGTTTAATGAAACTGACAGTTGACTTTTCATAATCTCATTTTATTCACCAAAAGCTCTCCTGTTTTGGTAACCTTCTTTTAATTTTGGATTCATGTCATGGGGAAACATGGATACATGCTCTGTCCAAAGTTCGTATATTCATTTACATTACTTAAAGGTTCCTTCATACTCGCATATATTTACGTTTCTGTATTTTCATTGAACATTATCTTATAGTTGTACACAACATTTATTTGCATCATAAAGTTTTGCGTTCTCTATTCAAATCTTATATCATCTTTTGCAATTTTCCAACGGTTCGCTAAACACAACTATGATATCTGTAAATATTAGGGTGTTAAGTTATTCCCCACTAATATGAATTCCTACATTTTCCTTACCTAACGTTTGAATAAATGAGGAGAGATGTGGTCCCCTTGTTTAACACCTTTTTCAGATTTTATCTCACTATTTTATGTAGTTTTAGAGTTGCTGTATTACCGCATAGATATCTCTAAGTGTTCTAAGGTAATATTTATTTATTCATTGTCTTTGAAGGGCTTTCGTTGCAGCTGAATTTTGGCATAATCAAAAGTTTTTCATAGCCTATAAATGCTATATATGGTGGTTTGTCATTCTCTGTTGAGTTTTTATCATCTGGTTAATTACATGGATATGGTTATTTTTGGTCTATTCGATTCTGAAGCCTGCCTGCTCTCTTGGTTAATTAAAGTGTAGCTGTCTTTTTATTTGTGTTAATAATATTTGGTAGCCGGTAGTTTTTATATACCCCAACTACTTTACAACTTTTAGGCAGGTGTCAAGTAATTTGTTGTCTTGGCCTCTTTGAGGAATGATAAGAAGACATTCATCATCTATTAGAAATGGTTTTCTTTCTTTTGTAACATAATATGTCTTCCTTAAAAGCAAAGAAGACATATTATGTTGCAAAAGAAAGAGAACCATTTCTAATAGATGATGAATGTCTTCTTATCATTCCTCAAAGAGGCCAAGACAACAAATTACTTGACACCTGCCTAAAAAGTTGTAAAGTAGTTGGGGTATATAAAAATAATTTAACTATTAAAAAGGTGTTGACAAAATCAGGGAAAGGAAAGGCTGTCAAACAAGCATGTATATATAAACTACCATGTGGTTCATGTGATAAAGTATGCATAGGAGAATCAGTAGATTTTTAGAGAAGAAAAAGAGAACATAGAGATTCCATTAAAAAGGTGATGAAAATAACGCTGTTTTTAAACATATGACACGGGAAAATCACCCAATAGATTTTAAGAATATGGACAAATTGATATTAATGCCTGATACACATAGACGGAAACTGATTGAAGCTGTTTTAATTCAGAATTATAATAATTTTAATATATATCAAAGTAATTTTGAATTGGATCAGTTTTTAATTAATATTGTAAAAAACAATGTAACTATTGTTAAGGAATTGTTAAAAGATGTAAACAAACCACCATGAAATGCTGTTAATATTCGCTAAGACTGTAACGTGCTTTTTATCTCCTAAGAACCTTTCTGTACCTCAATTTGTATTCTGAAGAGGAAGGGAGATGGTCCCTTCGAAAGCTAAATAAACTTCTATTTTTCATACATTGTGGGTTATTTTATTTATCATAAATACACGGAAATTGTGTATTTTAATGTATAAAAATATATATCTGGTATGTTAGTAAATTTTCATGAGGTGATATAAATTTTATTATCTAAATATACCGAAAAAAAAAAAAAAAACAGGAAATTTCTAGATGTATGTGGAAACATGTTTTTTGAAGTAGGAACGTTAAGGAATTTTGTGTAATTAAGTCATTGATCAAACATCGAAGGGCATCTACCCTTTCTATTGAAGTGTATTCTCATTGTCCAATGTAACCCTAAAGAAAACCAGGAGGCAATGACATATTATGGCCGGCAGGATAAATGTAATGGGACAAGATAGAAAAAAAAAATCCTGTTTACTTTTCAAAATATTGAGTGTTGTCTTGAAATTATATGTCATATGTTTATCCGTGTATATTGAAAATCATACATACACACATATATAAACATATATTTATATATGCGTATATCTATATGTATGAATATACTTTATATAATATATATATATATATATATATATATATATATATATATATATATATATATATATATATATATATATAAATATATATATATATATATATATATGTGTGTGTGTGTATGTGTATATATATATATATATATATATATATATATATATATATATATATATATATATATATATATATGTATATATATATTCATATATATATATATCATACACTATAAAGAGAGAGAGAGAGAGAGAGAGAGAGAGAGAGAGAGAGAGAGAGAGAGAGAGAGAGAGAGAGAGAGAGAGAGAGCTTCTGAAATAAGAAAATTCAATATGAAAATAGTGGTGCAGAATTGAACTGTGCTTTTCCTGATTGCCAATTCCACAGTTTTTCCATTTAATCTCTCCTTCTCTGCACACATAAGCCTCTTAATGTAAATTGAACAGGATGTTTCATCAAGGCTATCAAATTACCCACTGGTAGGCATCGGCACTTAAAAAGTTTATGTTTGAAAATTAGTACCTAGCTTTTTATGTTTTAACAGATTAAATTACTACAAGAAAATTATATGTTCCTAGTTCATTTCATTTCTCATGCATCTTATTGTCACCCAGAAAAATAAAATTCTCCATTTTGCTTCGAATAGTCTAAAAAATAGGAAAACAAATAAGAGACAGGGGATAATAGAGAAATTCTTCAAGAAGTTTATTCTTAGTTTGAATATATATTTAATACTATAATACACCAGCTAATTATAAAACTAATTTGAAGCCAAAATATTTCCGGAGAACAGTTTAATCATTATTAAAATGTCCATTATTATCTTATTTTTTTTTATTAAAAAACGCATGACTGTTTTTGAAGCCAGATTGGTTTGGCTCCAATTTCGATGCTGGCTTCGGATTTGGAGTATATTGCCATTATTTTCATTGCAGAAGTACATCTCTCTTAGTATCGTCTATAATTACTACCAATCTATATGGCATACTGATGGCTATTGAAAAAAAAAAAAACTAGCATTAAAGAAGGAGGCCATATATATATATATATATATATATATATATATATATATATATATATATATATATATATATATATATATATATATATATATATATATATATTTTCTTGTTTGATGCAAGAAGTGTCGTACAAGCTATAGATGTTTTTAATTCCAATGAACCATAAGCTTTAAATATTTTAGGGTTAATCTATTATTATGCTAAAAGGTATAAAATTTCAGTTTTGCTGGGTGCTGGAAATGATGAAAAACATAAAGAGGCAGAGAAAGCTACAGGTGAATTGCTTCCAAGATCTGCCTTCCTTTGTAATGATTTTTTTTTTTTTTATCATTTATTAGGCGGTTGTTTTACAGTATTTAGCAGCAACATTGGGATACCCTAGAGTCCTCGACGGTAATTATATGGATGAAATAGCAAGTGATACTTTTCCTTGGGCATATAGCGTGATACCCGATCCGTGGAAAACTACGCTTTGTCGGCTGCGCATTAGTTCCATTCGTTTAACACACAAGTTTCTTATGACTGTCCAACATCAGCCACATTGCAATGACTGATTGGTACCCCTGACAGTGAGGTATTTATTAGCTAAATGCCAAACCATTGGATTCCTTTGACATCTTGAAATGATAATTTCCTGTAATAATAGAAGAGTTTTACTACCATTTGGGTTTTTGATACTTAGAGTTCTAGATGGTAGCAAAATTGGGAATAAATAAGTGAATTTGAGATGTGGGAATGTAATCAATGTACTACTTGAGACAGCTCTAGAGGAAAAGAGGGAGGAAATATAGAGCGATACAATACTGGCTGAATTGATTGTTGAATGTAAGAAATGCAAATTTGCAAACAATAACGCGGTTGAATGATTACAGAAGTAGTGAAGGAGGGAGAATGATGATATATTTGTGAGCTCCCGTTAGATGAATAATGAAGCGTTTTTACAATTGATAAATAAACTGCTTACTTATGGATACAGCCTAAAAATATAAGTCCATCTATAATTAAAAAAAAAAAAAATAATTTGGCCGTGTGTCTCTAGCATTTTATTCTAAAAATTTATGAGCTATATATCTCGAGTGTCAAGTGCAGCAGGACGTTTTCGGCGAACATGACAGATCCACCATTTTTTTTTTTTTTTTGTGTGTTAAATAATGTTTAATAAAAAAATTCAAGTGATTAGATGCGGAAAATACATTATTTTGGATAACATAGAGAGAGAGAGAGAGAGAGAGAGAGAGAGAGAGAGAGAGAGAGAGAGAGAGAGAGAGAGAGAGAGAGAGAAAGAGAGAGAGAGAGAGAGAGAACTCTTTTCGTAATGAATTGATAAAATTTTGCTCATTTTTTAATCAATATAATTATACATATTATAATTTCTTACGTTATTTAACTGTCGCTTCGATTCATACTGTTTTATCAAACTGTCTTAGTAAAGATAAGACGATTAAACGCATTCGTTTTTTTTTCTGACTTAATATTAAAAGAAATGGGGTTAAGAAAAACAACGAAGATAATTGATTTTTATCATGTTGGCTACTGATGAATATAAAAGCATCAACTGCAATGTTTCATTTTCTTCAATATTTTTCGCTCATTAGATCCTTGCTATAAACTTTCTGGAAATGGGTTTAATAGAATACAAAGATTAGTTCATGGAATAGAACATTCGTCACTAAAAATGTGTTAAGTAAAAATATCATTAGGAAGGGTTTGAAAAATAGCATAATTTTAGGGAGTAAAAAGTTACCAATTCCTACCAGGAACTGATAAAAGGGTTGACGACCAACAAAGGAATAATAATAAAAAGATTATGAGAGAAGCAGTGGTAATCTTATTGCAGGCTATGATCAGAGTGAAAATACTTGTGAGGTCTAGATTAGCAGTTCTTTTCAAACTACGATGTCAATCACTGCATAAATGAAGTATTTCATACGAAGGTATCCTAGTTGAATTGCAATCTCTCATCTGCATTGCATAAAAGATTTTAGAATGAAATGGAATTGAGTATACCCTGGTTTTCCAACATATTTAACGTTACCCTGGAATATGCACGAAACTGACTCAGTATTTCGGTAGAACGAGATTGTCGCTTTCCTTTTTCAACAAAAGGATCAGGTTTGAGAAATAAACTACATTTGGTGTTTGAAATTCGTCATAGCGAAGACTGTACCATATTTCTGGGAAATATAGTCTATCAATGCAGATGCATTTTATTCCCCGACATTTCTTGATGGAGAGCTTGGTTTTCAGGTCTATTCATGCACAAATATATATTTTAAAAGTATAGAAAGTAATTGTTACTATATAGTGTTTAATAATATTTGATTCCAACGCTTATATACAATATAATGACGTCCTTGGTGTCATTTTGAAAGGATATGATATAGAAGAGAAAAATATCTTTCCCAAAGTTTGAACAACGAGACGAGATTCGACTACCGTATTGTTTGGTCAAACCTGTCATCACTTCATTGTCGTCAGAATTTTAAAAGTAAACCGAGACTGGACGAGAGCGCCTGCCTATTTTGACCGAGAAGTCATCGTCTTAATTAGTGGAGTCAGCATATTTTAAGAAACCGAGCCTGAGGGCAAGCATTTTTTATGAAATATGTCGTCAACGAAGGCCAGGTGCTGCCTATTTGTTACGACTTAACGTGTGGTCCAGATTGCAATAGAATTTTCTTTTAGAAGCTTCCATTGTGTGATCGAAGTGGGCGTTTTTGAGGAATCCAATAGAGACCCATAATTGTTAAAGACGACGTCTTCTATGGAAATGACCACTGCTCACTGTAATTAACTCCGCCCATGCATGGGTATATGAACTTCAAGAAGAAATTGTCCAAGAGAGATAGCACAGGCAATAAGTCAAGAGAGGAACTATGTCCAAAGCAGATTAGAACCAAGTCCTAACGAGATAAGAAGCAGAGAAGACCAGAAGTCTGATAGAGCCAGATTCTAACCTCCTCTTCAAAAAACAAATTCTATCTCTCAAATCCTGTCATGGTTTATAAAAAGAGACAAATTGAAGCAGCCAGCCCTCCCTGCTTGTGACGAGAAGTAGCCAATACTGCCTACAGCCTGCCTTATCTCAGCACTATCATCGAATTCTTGGAAAAGACTTCTGATGTCCCATCTTGATGCCCCCCTTTCTGTGACGTATTCGAATCCGGTCATCGTGCCAGTTTCATAAGAACTTCAGCTGCCCCTCTGCAATGTTCTCAAGCTTGAAGTCTCCTTCCTTACCAGTATCATCTCAGCTGCTGCAGAAAACTATTCCTCAAGTATTTCTACCTTACTGACTATTCCCCTTTTCTATTGGTGTTTTGATTGATTTGATTTGTTAGTTAAAGTAAATGAATTAGTAACATTGAATTTCTTTTTATAACTTTGTGAGTAAACGTGATATATTTTCTTGTAAGTTTCTTTTTATATCCCATATTTCAATGGTTGTTGTTGGAAATATTCATTTTAATCGTAACACTTCGTAAATCCCTTATGTAACACCATAGGAAGTAACATCATTGAGGACCAAATTATATACTCCATCTATTTATAACTTTCTTAAGTTTGTTGTGGAGAAATTATGATAATGATGTTTGTACTGTACCAACCGTGTTTCACACAATTGTACATAATTTCTTTTGTATATATTATGCTTGTATCTTCACTCCTCCCTCGCACTAAAACGAACATGAAAATTCCTGTCTGGTTTTTCCTCTGTAATATTGTTTGTCTTTTGAACTTGTTATGTCATGTTGACTTGAGGTTTTGTATATAAGGAGAGTGTTCCACAATAATATAACTCAGTCGTTTCCAATCTGCCTTTGAGTTCACACCCTTACTCGGTGCCGTCATCATTCAATTATTTATCATTAATTGAATGCCAAGTAACAAACTACCAATTAGCTACGATGGTGAAGATGGGATGATTTCAATTCTAAGTACAAAATACCTGAATTCGACAGGTATAAGTACAGAAGAATTGTCATTGACTTTTATCTTTCTTCGTGGCCAAGTGGGTTAGTCACTGTCTGTACAAGCTTGCCGACCAGGGTTCGATTCCCGGCCGGAGCCAAGCTCTTGTCTTTGTGTGATTTCGCCTGGGGCTCTGATCCCAAGGTCGTTAAGAGAATCCAGACATTAATGTATCAAAAATATATATGGCTTATTTGAATATGAAAAACACGTAAAAATGTGCAAAATTTATCATTAATTGAATGCCAAGTAACAAACTACCAATTAGCTACGATGGTGAAGATGGGTTGATTTCAATTCTAAGTACAAAATACCTGAATTCGACAGGTATAAGTACAGAAGAATTGTCATTGACTTTTATCTTTCTTCGTGGCCAAGTGGGTTAGTCACTGTCTGTACAAGCTTGCCGACCAGGGTTCGATTCCCGGCCGGAGCCAAGCTCTTGTCTTTGTGTGATTTCGCCTGGGGCTCTGATCCCAACGTCGTTAAGAGAATCCAGACATTAATGTATCAAAAATATATATGGCTTATTTGAATATGAAAAACACGTAAAAATGTGCAAAATTTATCATTAATTGAATGCCAAGTAACAAACTACCAATTAGCTACGATGGTGAAGATGGGATGATTTCAATTCTAAGTACAAAATACCTGAATTTGACAGGTATAAGTACAGAAGAATTGTCATTGACTTTTATCTTTCTTCGTGGCCAAGTGGGTTAGTCACTGTCTGTACAAGCTTGCCGACCAGGGTTCGATTCCCGGCCGGAGCCAAGCTCTTGTCTTTGTGTGATTTCGCCTGGGGCTCTGATCCCAAGGTCGTTAAGAGAATCCAGACATTAATGTATCAAAAATATATATGGCTTATTTGAATATGAAAAACACGTAAAAATGTGCAAAATTTATCATTAATTGAATGCCAAGTAACAAACTACCAATTAGCTACGATGGTGAAGATGGGTTGATTTCAATTTTATGTACAAAATACCTAAATTCGACAGGTATAAGTACAGAAGAATTGTCATTGACTTTTATCTTTCTTCGTGGCCAAGTGGGTTAGTCACTGTCTGTACAAGCTTGCCGACCAGGGTTCGATTCCCGGCCGGAGCCAAGCTCTTGTCTTTGTGTGATTTCGCCTGGGGCTCTGATCCCAAGGTCGTTAAGAGAATCCAGACATTAATGTATCAAAAATATATATGGCTTATTTGAATATATATATATATATATATATATATATATATATATATATATATATATATATAT
This sequence comes from Palaemon carinicauda, assembly GCF_036898095.1. Taxonomy (NCBI): domain Eukaryota; kingdom Metazoa; phylum Arthropoda; class Malacostraca; order Decapoda; family Palaemonidae; genus Palaemon; species Palaemon carinicauda. The sequence continues at coordinate 28,647,382 of NC_090741.1, read as the reverse complement.
ATATATATATATATATATATATATATATATATATACGTGTGTGTGTGTGTGTATCCTTTTTTCACACGTTTATATTTGAAATTTCTAGTTATGAATTGCAGTGCTTGCTAGATCATCTACATTGTGAGTGCAAGTAAATCTCTTTTGACCAAAAAAACTAGTGTGATAAAAACTATATAAATGTTATTTTATTTTGTTATTTTATATTATGATTCAAGCGAGCAATCTGTTATAGTTACAAAACATATATCATTTATATTATATATGGAAAGAGATTTTTCTAACTATTGCAGATATGTGATAAAAAACTGGTGTTGAAAAACTCAATCCCATAAGCCCAAGGCTTCAAATAGGCCCAATTGCCGGACACCACTCAAGAAAGACCATAGTACAGGGTTTTGCATTACCCAAGACAAGAACACATTAATTTCATTTGAAGTGTCCTTCTAAAATATATGATTTTCCATACTTAACAGTCTCTTCTAACTTTATCAAGTGGGAAGTAGCCACTAAACAATTACAGTGTAGTATTTAAGCACCTAGTGAAGAAGATTATTCGCTTATTTCACTCTTGACAGGTGTAGGGGGAAAGTGGAAAATGTGTAAAGAATAGACCAGACTATGCAGTGTACGTGTAGACAAAGGATAATTGGTAGCTAACCAGAGAGAGAGAGAGAGAGAGAGAGAGAGAGAGAGAACAAATGTAGTATTATCTAGCCAGTCAAAGGACACAAGCTCTCTAGCGGTAGTTTCTAAAGGGTTGGCTGGTGCCTTGGCCAACCTACGTGTGTACGGAGAAGAAATGATTCCCATAACTGATAATTTTGGGGTAAACTACTAGCCCTAATTAATTATTGACCAATGCAATAGTCTTCTTAAAAAGAGAAAAATATGATTTATTCTGTATATCGATTGGTCGCTTTAATGCTGAATTTATTTCGATTCGATTATTTACGAATATAATTGCATATTTTACTTTTTATATTAAAATATTTACATTCAAATTTTAGAATTTAAATAATTATCTAAATTTATATTTCCCAAATGAGAAGGGGCCTTGTTTATAACATTCTAAAATAATATATTTAGAGGAATAATATTTCATGAGAAAAGATGAGACTAAAAAGCTATATATTAGGAAACGGTTATACCAAGTGAAGGATTGAATGACATCTTCTTGAAAGAAAGTTTCAAACACTTTAGAAAGGATAAAATTCCAAGGCACCTCATTTCCATCTTGAAAGTTAAGCAACTGTCAATGTGAGGACCTTTGACGCCTATGTTAGTTAGTAGTTCAAATAATTGTCGATGAATGTTTCATTTTGCTGAACAGGCTGACATGAGTCTGTCTTCATAATATGTTTATTTGTTTCCTGTTTTCCTATCCTCACTAAGCCTTTAAGTATCCAACTTTTCCAGCTAGGATTGTATGTTAGCTAATAATAATG
>NC_090741.1:28635934-28643434 GCF_036898095.1 Palaemon carinicauda | reverse complement strand
CCCTGTATCGTTTGTAATCTCTAAAAATCCATTATGTTATTCGTGATGCCCGTGTATTCTGTCAATCTTAGTATTTCTCCCACCTGTCCATTTATTTTTCTTACATGTTGCTCAAGTATACTCTTCTTAAATTTTACCCATATATGAGTGTTGTTCTTTTCCTGTCTATTAAGGTCATTCCTATCATTATTCTTTCCATATCTCGGTGAGTTCTAATAATTTTATGTTATAAGGCTTTAGTAAGGTTCCAAGTTTTTGATGCCTTTGTCAATACTAGTAAAACTATCTGATTGAATATTTTTTTCCTTCTTTTTTAATGAAACTGACAGTTGACTTATCATAATCTCATTTTATTTACCAAAAGCTCTCCTGTTTATGTTAACCTTCTTTTAATTTTGGATTCATATCATGGGGAAACATAGATACATGCTCTGTCCAAAGTTTGTATATTCATTTACAATACTTGAAGGTTCCTTCATACTAACACATATTTTTGTTTCTGTATTTTCATTGAATATTATCTTATAGTTCTACACAACATTCATTTGCATCATAAAGTTTTGTGTTCTCTATTCAAATCTTATATCATCTTTTGCAATTTTCCAACGGTTCGCTAAACACAACTATGACATCTGTAAATATTAGGGTGTTAAGTTATTCCCCACTATTATGAATTCTTACATTTTCCTTACCTAACGTTTGAATAAATGAGGAGAGATGTGGTCCCCTTGTCTAACACCTTTCTCAGATTTTATCTCACTATTTTATGTAGCTTTAGAGTTGCTGTAATACCGCATAGATATCTCTAAGTGTTCTAAGGTAATATTTATTTATTCCTTGTCTTTGAAGGGCTTTCGTTACAGCTGAATTTTGGCATAATCAAAATTATCTCATAGCCTATAAATGCCATATGTGGTGGTTTGTCATTCTCTGTTGAGTTTTTATCATCTGGTTAATTACATGGATATGGTTATTTTTGGTCTATTCGATTCTGAAGCCTGCCTACTCTCTTGGTTAATTAAAGTGTAGCTGTCTTTTTATTTGTGTTAATAATATTTGGTATATCACTGTGAGGAAGCTTATTAGGCGGTAATATTTCAGGACTTTCGTCTCCTCATTTTTGTAAACTAATGTGAGAAGAAAATTTTACCAGGCTTAAGATGTAGAGCATTCTTGTGAACATATTATGTAAAATTAAGTGTCTTTTACTACTATGAAGTCCTCTCCACCAATTAAATTAGTTGTTAAAACAACTGCTGATTTTTCCCTTTCTATAAATTTTAATACATTCTTTACTTCTACTTTTGTATATGGTACCAATTCAGCTGTCTCATTATTTCTATTGGCCCTGTATGACTATTTTATAGCATTACATATAAATCCTCCTTCATTTCTATTCCATACCTGTGGTCCCTCAGTCTTAAAATAAGAAATCATTGCAGTAGAATTTTACGTGAATTTTATTCTCAGGTAGCATTGAAGATCGTGTTTTCCCACATCAAATGCTATGAACAAATTTTTCAAATTTAAAGACCGGATCTGAGATGATCTTTGTTCGGGTGTCATATACAAATATAAGTGTGATCGCTGTAATACATCATATATTGGAAAAAGTAAATGACATTACCGTGCAAAATTGTCTGAGCACTCCGGTCGTTCACCTAGAACGGGTAATTATATGGCAAAACCACCCCATTCAGCCATCGGAGACCATATCCTAAGTGAGGACCACCCAATCTACAACAGGAATTTTTCCATCTTTGCCAATTCGCAGAGTAACCTCGACCTAGTAATAATAGTTGCTATATTCCAACACAAACTGAAACTAAACCTGGGCCGGGCAACGTATGAATTAAATTACGTTTAATTTTATTTCATGTGAGTTTATAGCGCTGGTGGTTTGATCTTTTATTTGGTATTTAGATTATTTTACAGTTTTATGTTATTTTTTTTTATATTTCATAATGTTTTTGTATGTTCATTTTAGATTTTCTCTTTTAAATATTTATCATACTATGTTTTAACATATACAATGTATTCTATTTTAGGTTCTGATGATGGAAATATATTTTTCAATTATTCATATTGAAACTCCGCTTTCTACGAAATAAATAAATAGCTGATATTTATATTTGTATATATATATATATATATATATATATATATATATATATATATATATATATATATATATATATATATATATATATATATGTATATATAGAGTATATACACATACATATATATAATGTATATATATATACTGTATATATATATATATATATATATATATATATATATATATATATATATATATATATAATTCTATAAATATATGTGTATATAGATATATGTATATATACATATATATATATATATATATATATATATATATATATATATATATATATATATATATATATATGTATGTATATATATATATATATATATATATATATATATATATATATATATGTAGATCTATATATATATATATATATATATATATATATATATATATATATATATATAGATATATAAATATATATATATATATATATATATATATATATATATATATATATATATATATATATATATCTATATATATATATACATATATATATATATATATATATATATATATATATATATATATATATATATATATATATATATATATATATATATATATATGTAGATATTTATATATATAGATATATATATATATATATATATATATATATATATATATATATATATATATATGTAGATATTTATATATATAGATATATATATATATATATATATATATATATATATATATATATATATATATATATATATATATATATATATGTATATATATATAACGGATTTTGAGCGAAGCGAAAAATCTATTTTTGGGTGAGATGGCCATGTCGTCCTGATGGAAGTTCCTATAGGGTAGCTTCCTAGGGTATATTACAACTACGGCGATATTCCCAGAGAATTTACCTTAAGGTACCAGAATTCTAACTCCTGGAGCGAGTATCCCTCGTGAAAGGGATATCGCGACATATCAGAGGACGTATTCTAGACACGTCACATGGCTATCTACATCCTGGACAGAGATTTCGTCTCGTAGGAGGTGATTGGCGAGATACGAATTCGGGAAAGAAAAAGGGGAGAGAGAGATTCTGAAATAAGAAAATTCAATATGAAAATAGTGGTGCAGAATTGAACTGTGCTTTTCCTGATTGCCAATTCCACAGTTTTTCCATTTAATCTCTCCTTCTCTGCACACATAAGCCTCTTAATGTAAATTGAACAGGATGTTTCATCAAGGCTATCAAATTACCCACTGGAAGGCATCGGCACTTAAAAAGTTAATGTTTGCAAATTGGTATCTAGCTTTTTATGTTTTAACAGATTAAATTACTACAAGAAAATTATATGTTGCTAGTTCATTACATTTCTTATGCATCGTATTGTCACCGAAAAAAATAAAATTCTCCATTTTGCTTCGAATAGTTTTAAAAATAAGAAAACAAATAAGAGAAAGGGGATAATAGAGAAATTCTTCAAGAAGTTTATTCTTAGTTTGAAAATATATTTAATAACGAAATACACCAGATATTTATAAAACTAATTTGAAGCCAAAATATTTCCGGAGAACAATCTAATCATTATTAAGATGTCCATTATTATCTTATTTTTTTTTATTAAAAAACGCATGACTGATTTTGAAGCCAGATTTGTTTGGCTCCAATTCCGATACTGGCTTCGGATTTGGAGTATATTGCCATGCTTTTCATTGTAGAAGTACATCTCTCTTAGTATCGTCTATAATTACAACCAATCTATATGGCATACTGATGGCTATTGAAAAAAAAAACTACCATTAAAGAAGTAAGCCCTTTATATATATATATATATATATATATATATATATATATATATATATATATATATATATATATATATATATATATATTTATATATATTTTTTTTTATCGTGTGTGATGCAAGAAGTGTCGTACAAGCTATAGATGTTTTTAATTCTAATGAACCATAAGCTTTAAATATTTTAGGGTTACTCTATTATTATGCTAAAAGGTATAAAATTTCAGTTTTGCTGGGTGCTGGAACTGATGAAAAACATAAAGAGGCAGAGAAAGCTACAGGTGAATTGCTTCCAAGATCTGCCTTCCTTTGTAATGATTTTTTTTTTTTTATCATTTATTAGGCGGTTGTTTTACAGTATTTAGCAGCAACATTGGGATACCCTAGAGTCCTCGACGGTAATGATATGGATGAAATAGCAAGTGATACTTTTCCTTGGGCATATAGCGTGATACCCGATCCGTGGAAGACTACACTTTGTCGGCTGCGCATTAGTTCCATTCGTTTAACACACAAGTTTCTTATGACTGTCCAACATCAGCCATATTGCGATGACTGATTGGTACCCCTGACAGTGAGGTATTTATTAGATAAATGCCAAACCATTGGACTCCTTTGACATCTTGAAATGATAATTTCCTGTAACAATAGAAGAGTTTTACTACCATTTGGGTTTTTGATACTTAGAGTTCTATATGGTAGCAAAATTGGGAGTAAATAAGTGAATTTGAGATGTGGGAATGTATTCAATGTACTACTTGAGACACCTCTAGAGGAAAAGAGGGAGGAAATATAGAGCGTTACAATACTGACTGAATTGATTGTTGAATGTAAGAAATGCAAATTTGCAAACAATAACGCGATTGTATGATTAGAGAAGTAGTGAAGGAGGGAGGATAAGGATATATTTGTGAGCTCCCGTTAGATGAATAATGAAGCCTTTTTACAATTGATAAATAATCTGCTTACTTTTGGATACAGCCTAAAAATATAAGTCCATCTAAAATTGAAAAAAATAAATAATGTGGCCGTGTGTCTCTAGCATTTTATTCTAAAAATTTATGAGCTATATCTCGAGTGTCGAAGTGCAGCAAGACGTTTTCGGCGAACTTGACAGATCTACCATTTTTTTTTTTCTTTTTGAGAAATAATGTCTAATAAAAAAATCAAGTGATTAGATGCGGAAAATATGATTATAAACTCACAGGCAGCTGCTACATACATTATTTTGGATAACAGAGAGAGAGAGAGAGAGAGAGAGAGAGAGAGAGAGAGAGAGAGAGAGAGAGAGAGAGAGAGAGAGAACTCTCTTCGTAATGAATTGATAAGATTTTGCTCATTATTTTAATCATTATAATTATACATATTATAATTTCTTACATTCTTTAACTGTTGCTTCAATTCATACTGTTTTATTAAACTGTCTTAGCTATTAACTTTAAGTAAAGATAAGATGATTAAACGCAGTCGTTTTTTTTTTTGTTTGACTTAATATTAAAAGAAATGGGGTTATAAACTGACAAACAATAAAGAAGAACAACAAAGATAATTGATTTTTATCATGTAGGCTACTGATGAATATAAAAGCGTCAACAGCAATGTTTTTCGCTCATTACATCCTTGCTGTAGATTTTCTGGAAATGGATTTAATAGAATACAAAGATTAGTTCATGGAATAGAACATTAGTCACTAAAAATGTGTTAAGTGAAAATAACATTAGGAAGGGTTTGAAAAATAGCATAATTTTAGTGAGTAAAAAGTTACCAATTCCTACCAGGAACTGATAAAAGGGTTGACGACCAACAAAAGAAAAATAATAAAAAGATTATGAGAGAAGCAGTGGTAATCTTATTGCAGGCATTGATCAGAGTGAAAATACTTGTGAGGTCTAGATTAGCAGTTCTTTTCAAACTACGATGTCAGTCACTGCATAAATGAAGTATTTCATACGAAGGTATCCTAGTTGAATTGCAATCTCTCATCTGCATTGCATAAAAGATTTTGGAATGAAATGGAATTGAGTATACCCTGGTTTTCCAACATATTTAACGTTACCTTGTCGTACGTAAATGGAATATGCACGAAACTGACTAAGAATTTCGGTAGAACGAGATTGTCGCTTTCCTTTTTCAATAAAAGGATCAGGTTTGAGAAATAAACTACATTTGGTGTTTGAAATTCGTCATAGCGAAGACTGTACCATATTTCTGGGAAATATAGCCTATCAATGCAGATGCATTTTATTCCCCGACATTTCATGATGGAGAGCTTGGTTTTCAGGTCTATTCATGCACAAATATATATTTTAAAAGTATAGAAAGTAATTGTTACTTTATAGTGTTTAATAATATTTGATTCCAACGCTTATATACAATATAATTACGTCCTTGGTGTCATGGGTAGATACAATACTTTTAAAAGGATATGATCTAGAAGAGAAAAATATCTTTCCCAAAGTTTGAACAACGAGACGAGATTCGACTACCGTATTGTTTGGTCAAACATGTCATCACTTCATTGTCGTCAGAATTTTGAAAGTAAACCGAGACTGGACGAGAGCGCCTGTCGCGATAAGGGGACTGCCCTATTTTGCCCTATTAGTGGAGTCAGCATATTTTGAGAAACTGAGCCTGAGGTAAAGCATTTTTTATGAAATATGTCATCAACGAAGGCTAGGTGCTGCCCATTTGTTACGACTTAACGTGTGGTCCAGATTGCATTAGAAATTTCTTTTAGAAGCTTCCATGGTGTGATCGAAGTGGGCGTTTTTGAGGAAACCAATAGAGACCCAGAATTGTTAAAAACGACGTCTTCTATGGAAATGACCACTGCTCACTGTAATTAACTCCGCTCATGCATGGGTATATGAACTTCAAGGAGAGATTGTCCAAGAGAGATAGCACAGGCAATAAGTCAAGAGAGGAACTATGTCCGAAGCAGATGAGAACCAAGTCCTAACGAGATAAGAAGCAGAGAAGACCAGAAGTCTGATAGAGCCAGATTCTAACATCCTCTTCAAAAAACAAATTCTATCTCCCAAATCCTGTCATGGTTTATAAGAAGAGACAAATTGAAGCAGCCAGCCCTCCCTGCTTGTGACGAGAAGTAGCCAACACTGCCTACAGCCTGCCTTATCTCAGCACTATCATCGAATTCTTGGAAAAGACTTCTGATGTCCCATCTTGATGCCCCCCTTTCTGTGACGTATTCGAATCCGGTCATCGTGCCAGTTTCATCAGAACTTCAGCTGCCCCTATGCAACGTTCTCAAGCTTTAAGTCTCCTTCCTTACCAGTATCATCTCAGCAGCTGCAGAAAAATATTCCTTAAGTATTTCTACCTTACTGACTATTCCCCTTTACTATTGGTGTTTTGATTGATTTGATTTGTTATTCAAAGTAGATGAATTAGTAACATTGATTTTCTTTTTATAACTTTGTGAGTAAACGTGATATATTTTCTCGTAAGTTTCTTTTTATATCCCATATTTCAATGGTTGTTGTTGGAAACATTTATTTTAATCGTAACACTTCGCAAATCCCTTATATGAGGTAGTAGGTTGGCCAAGGCACCAGCCGCCCGTTGAAATACTACCGCCAGAGAGTTATGGGGTCC
>NC_090741.1:28603434-28608434 GCF_036898095.1 Palaemon carinicauda | reverse complement strand
AAGATTATATTCTGGCATGTTACGAAATTGTGGAACTAGATAACTATATCTCTGCATGCGGGTACAAAAGGAAATACACCAATAACCACCTACATACGTGCACACACGCATAAAAGCAGTATATATATATATATATATATATATATATATATATATATATATATATATATATATATATATATATATATATATATATATATACATATAGTATATTATATATATCTTGGTATGACATTAAATTTCCTATTAATCAACATCCCATTTTTTAAATATGAAAATATGCTATATCACAACATTTGTCCAGTTTTCACGAACAATAACCTTAAGCAAACTATACACCGAATAAATGTTGATTATGGTTTTGCTATATAAAAAGTGAACCTGCATTTTCATAAAGAGAAGAATTTTACTTTATTTACATTCACTTGTTGACACTTCACCATTTTCTCTTACAATTCAGGTTGAGATATTAGTACATAAATAGTAAACAATTAAGTTGATCAATCTCATTTGATTATGCTTTTATATAATGATTCATATGGCATAATCAAGGAAAATTTCTAAGGGAAAACATAATGATCAATTGAGTAATGAATAAATATGGGAACGTATATCCTTATATTTTTATTATGAAGTTTTCTTTGTACATTATTATTTTCATGGCCATTACGTAGATGCAGTATATTCATTAATAGCAAAAAAATGTATTCAAATCTTTATCATCATATATTAGTAATCCTTCTTGAAAAAGCTTTGATTATCTTTTCATAAGGTTCAAATTGTTTCCATAAACTTTAGTGAGTATAACCTCCAAATATAAACAACTAATTATCTGAAAATTTGCTGAATTTAAAAAAACAGAACGGGAATTCATTCAAAACCTTCCGACGTCAATAGTTAGTAAAATGACTGTCATCAATTAAACTCACCATTATTTGGTAGAGACTAGAACAAATGTAGAAATTTGTTCTCTATATCTAATTTTGTTTTCGAAGGCTATGCAAATCAGGAAGATATTCAATAATATAGTCTAAGGCAGAGCATATAAAAATGAACACTAGCATAGTCTAGTATTAATTTCTGAAATAAAATCAAACCTATCTTGAATTAATGTTAACTGATTTACCTGTTTCATGAGTGCTAAACGATTATTTGATTGTTTTTATGGGCTTCAAATCAAAAGGACCCGACTCTTCAGAATATCTTATTATTATTATTATTATTATTGTTATTATTATTATTATTATTATTATTATTATTATTATTATTATTATTATTATTACTTGCTAAACTACAGCCCTAGTTAGCAAAGCAGGATGCTAAAGGTCCAGAGACTCTGACATGAGAAACACCTTAGTGAAGAAAGGATACAATTTAAAAATGAAATGTTTTAAGAATAGTAACAATATTGAAATGAATATTTTCTATATGAACTATAAAAACTTTAACAAAACAGGAGGAAGAAAAAAACTGATAGTTTCGTGTGCCTGAGTGTACCCTCAAGACAGCGGAAAACCATGGAATGGTACAGAGGCCATGGCACTACCTAATACTAAAGAACAATAGTTTGATTCTGTCTATATCCTAGAAGAGCTTCTTACCATAGCTAAAAAGTCTCTTCTACCCTCACCAAGAGGAAAGTAGCCGCTGAAAAATAAAAATGCAGTGGTTATCCCCTTATGTGAAGGAGAATTGTTTTGTAATCTCAGTGTTGTCAGGTGTATGAGGGCAGAGGAGGATCTGTAAAGAAGAGACCAGACTGTTCAGTGTATGTGTAGGCAAAGGGAAAGTGGACCGTAACTTGAGAGGAAGATCCAATGTAGTATTGTCTGGCTAGTCAGAGGTCCCCATAACTTTCTAGCGTTGGTATCTCAACGAGTGGCTAATACACTAGCCAACTTACTACCATTAGCTAACACTAGTGTTATGCGTGTTTTTTTTTTTCCTTATTCTTTTCATATCTTTAATATCACAATAATACACTTATCCAACCTACACAATTCCATGTAAATTCGTACAAAAACAGAAATTATGCAAGTTTCATGTCATATTTCTGACATAATAAGTTATTAATGATAACGCACAATGAACCAAGAAGGTGGAGTCCACGAAATTTACTATGAATAGATGGAAGCTCTGTGTCATATTACAATTAATAATGTCCTGTCATTGACGATCCTTGAAGCAAACGTTCTCATTAATCAACGTTATCTCTCGAAACCCTAAAATGCACAGACAACAGAAATATAAATAGAATATTGATAAAGATTTTTATTATTTTTACGGCAAATAGTGATTCTTAATTATCCTATAATTTTCAGTTTCAGTTTTATTTTAATTTCCTAAATTTTACAGTTGTGTTTCAATTGGATGAACAGTTTTATTTGTTATGAAAAATCAAATTTGACTAATCTTTTAAACTTTAATTTTTTCACACCATAACTCAATGCTTTGAAGAAATTAGATTGAGAAAATGTATGAGTTAAAGAGTTTCTTGTACCCTTACAAAGATGAAAGTACACTTAACAAATTGCATTACAGTAAACCCCTTGAGTGAAGAAGTGTTAAGTATCTCATTGCTGTCAGGTGTATGAGGAAAGACGAGAATATGTGAAGAATAGGCCAGAATATTCTGTGTAAGTGTAGGCAAAGAAAAAATAATCCGTTACCAGAGAGAGGGATCCAATGCATTACTGTCTGGCCAGTCAAAGGGTCCAATACCTCTCTAGTGGAAGTATCTAAACGGGTGGCTGGCACCCTGGCCAACCTACTACCTATAAATGCAAAAGGAATGACAGCTAGACGTGAGACATAGAAGAACGAACAATAAAAAAAACTAATGCAAGTATAATGGCAAGTAGCCATAGAGCAGATGGATTGAAGAAGAAACATTAATGCAATCAGAATGGCAGCTAGACGTAAGACGTAAGACGAAGAACAGTTCCTTCAGTAATCTATTCCAAAGACGAATAACAGAACGATGGACCCAGAGACAATACAGAGTCGTGGTCAAGAGAGTACTATACGCTTCCTAATACCCACTAAGGATCCCTCAATAATCTATTCCAAAAGACGATAACAGAAGGATGGTGGCAGAGAGAACACACAGTCGAGGTCAAGAGAGTGCTATATGTGTGGGAAGGCTTCCACATACCCCTAAGAATCCCCCAGTCATCTATTCCAAAGGAGAATAACAGAAGAATGTTGACAGAGAGAATACACAGTCGGGGTCAAGAAGGGGGGGGGGGGCGGGCTATATGGGCGGAAGGCTTCCCAATACCCCTGAGGATGCCTAAGTAATCTATTCCAAAGTAAAATAATAGAAGGATATCCCCAGAGAGAATACAGAGTCGGGGTCAAGGTAGGGCTATATGGGCGGAGGGTTTCCCAATACCCCTAAGGATCCCTCATTAATCTATTCCAAAGGAGAATAACAGAAGGATGTCACCAGAGAGAATAGTTAGTCTGGGTCAAGAGAGTGCTATATGGGTGGGAAGACTTCCCAAAACCTCTAAGGATGACTTAGTAATCTATTCCAAAGAAGAATAAGAGAAGGATGGTGCAAGAGAGAATGCTTAGTCAGGGTCAGGAGAGTGCTATATGGGTAGGAAGGCTTCCGAAACCTCTATGGATCACTTAGTAATCTATTCCAAAGGAGAATAACAGAAGAATGTCGCCTGAGAGAATACACAGTCAGGGTCATGAGAGGGCTATATGGGTGGATGGCTTCCTAATATCCCTAAGGATCCCTCAGTAATCTATTCCAAAGGACAATAACAGGAGGATGGTGCCAGAGAGAACACACAGTCTAGGTTAAGACAGTGCTATATGCCACATACCCCTGAGAATCCCCCAGTCATCTATTCCAAAGGAGAATAAGAGAGGGATGACGCCAGAGAGAAAACACAGTCGGGGTCAAGAGAGTGCTATATGGGCGGAAGGCTTCACAATACCCCTAAGGATGCCTCAAAAATCTATTCCAAAGGACATTAACAGGAGGATGGCGTCAGAGAAAATACCCAGTCGGAGTCAAGAGAGTGCTCTATGGGCGGGAAGGTTTCCCAACACCCGTAAGGATCCCTCAAAAATCTATTCCAAAGGACTAACGGGAGGATGGCGCCAGTGAGAATACACAGTCGGGGTCAAAAGAGTGCTATATGGGCAGGAAGGATTCCCAACACTCCTAAAGATCCCTCAGTAATCTATTCCAAAGGACAATAACAGAAGGATGTCGCCAGAGAGAATACACAATCGGGGTCAAGAGAGTGCTATATTGGCGGGAGGGCTTCCCAAAACCGCTAAGGATCACTAAGTAATATATTTCAAAGGAAAATAACAGAAGGAGGGTGCCAGAGAGAATACACAGTCGGGATAAAGAGAGTGCTATATGGGGGAAAGCCGTCCCAATACCCCTAAGGATCATTCAGTAATTTATTTCAAAGGGAAACAAGAGAAGGGGAACACCAGAGAGAATACACCTTCAGGGGAAGGAGAGTGTTATATAGGCGGGAAGGCTTCCCAATACCTCTGGGGATCACTAAGTAATCTATTCCAAAGGAAAATAACAGATGGAAGGTACCAGAGAAAAGACAATTTCAGGGTCAAGCAAGTGCTCTATGGGTGGGAGAACTTCCCAATACCCCTAAGGATCACTAAGTAATCTATGCCAAAGGAAAATAAGATAAGGAGGGCGACAGAGAGAATACACAGTCTGGGTCAGGAGAGAACTGTTTGGGCCGGAAGTCTTCCCAATACCTCTAAGGATCCCTCAGTAATATATTCCAAAGAAAAATAACAGAAGGACGGCGCCAAAGAGAATACACAGTCAGGGTCTAGAGAGTGCCATATGAGCGGGAAGGCTTCCCAATAACCCTAAGGATCACTAAGTAATCTATTTCAATGGATAATTACTGAAGGAGAGCGCCAGAGAAAATATACACTAGGAGTCAAGAGAGAACTATATGGGCGAGAAGGCTTCCTAATACCCCTAAGGATTACTA
>NC_090741.1:28593434-28598434 GCF_036898095.1 Palaemon carinicauda | reverse complement strand
GAATTCACCTATATTTTTACCAAAAATTTACGAATTACAACCCCATATGTCAGTGGTCGGGGAACAGCGGTAAATTTTCGTATGTAGGATAATTTATGATTTTTGGTTGATGATGTGTAAAATAAATTATAAATTGGAGGAAAGGAATACAGAAGAGCCCAGGATCTTCAAAACTATGGAAATTAAGAAATAACAGTAATTATATTGTTTGATACCAGATGCTAGCACTTCTTCTAAATATTATTACCATATATATTGAAATAATCTGTATATATTCATGTTTAATAAGCCTATTTCTCTAGTTGTAGGTCTTTTGCATTTAAGTTGAAAAAATAATGTGTGGTTTCTTAAAACCAAATTTGAGAGATTTCAGGCTGATCAAAAACGCAAACAGGCGGACTAAGTTTAGACAATCAACTTGACTAGTTCTTCTTGCATATAAATGTTATTTTTTGGACATAGAAATACCCTGAGTAAGGTATTGGAAGGAATGCACATTTATCCCAGCTAAGCATGGAAAAAATAGCATTTGTATAAAAGCTTCAGCATTGAAATCAGAAATTAAATACCAATAAGACTGCTATATTTCGATACCTGTCAGAGTTTTTGGAAGACTTAGGACAGCAGTCTCAGTGACATGTAGGAGTTGGTAAAAAGGCACCTGCCAAAACTTAGCAATAGGTTATATGACTTACTTCCATAACTTGATCCCCTCACTGTATGCTTGGTTGTAAGTCCTTCAAATGTGAACTGGCTGATTGGTATTACGACCCTGGAGGGTTGGCAGAAGAGCTTAATGAATTTTGTTCCAACAGTGATTTTAGCATAGAATTTAAGATCAAGGGTGACCTCTTGAGTATTTGGATGTCAAAAGCTGAAAAAGCTTATAATAAAACTGCACAATTGGAAGCAACAGAAATGTTGCTACCTTTCTAAATAATCTACCTATGTAAATAATGTTTTACTACCCTTGTAAATATAGAAACGAAATCCAGAAACTGGTTGCATACATAAGATAGCATCAAAGCAGCATTGGCATAAAAAGATCTATGATATTGCGCTTGATTTTTGAAATATGAGTTCATTTTTCCAAAGCTTGAAGGGAAATGATATTGATAAAATATTCGATTTTTTAATATTGTTTTCATTAATTTCCTTTTTGTGCCAGAAAGGGTTAAAATTTTCCAAACATTAGTGAATTCAATAAAAATTTTCCATCCTAAAGAGAGAGGGATCTGTAATAACAACAGCAGATTAAGAAAGACAACGTTCGAGGGAACACTTTAGTAAAGTTATGAATAGGAGATAGGAAGGGAATAATTTTATTGATATACCTGAAACTGATGAAGACCTTGATTTGCCCAGTAATGGATTCAATGTGTTTGAAGTCGAAGATAACATTAAAAACTTAGGAGATGGAAATCCCCTGGTTACGATGGAATAACTCCCGAGATGATACTGACTGAAAATGAAGTGACCCCTAGAATACTTACAAGATTATTTTGTACAATGGGGCATGAAGAGCAAAACCTGATGATTATGAGTTATGAGTGTTGGTGAAAATGGCCAAAAAAAAATAGTCATTGCTGATTGCAATAATTACAGAAGCATAACACTTACGTCAGATGTTATGAAAATCTATAGTATGCTTATTCTAAAGGCACTGGAGAGAAAGATTGATGAAAAGCAGATAAGAACAAGCAGGATTTAGAAAAGGTAGAAGTTGAACTTATGAAATTTGAATTTTAAGACAGTAATGCGTATATTATAGAAATCCACGTTTTATGCCATTTTTGGACTCTGAAACGCCTTTGATGGAGTGCACCAGCCAATTCTGTGGTGAGTCCTGTGTTATTATGGAATTCGTCTTAAACATGTGAACTAGATTAAGTCTGTTCAGGAGCATAGCAAGTACAAAGTTGATGTTAATGGAGTCCAATCAAATGAATTTCCAGTGAGGAGTGGAGTACTCCAAAACAGTCAGAGATGGTGGAGAAGGTTTGGATTTTATTGGTGATTTGAAATTAGTGGACCTAAAATATGCTGATGATGCTGTCCTTATCAGCAGAGCACCACAATATTTGCAATCACACGATGTTTGGCTCAAGAAAAATAGAAGAAAGACAGAGATGATAAGAACGGAATATGCAATGGAAGATGAAATAGCATTGGAAGTAGAAAGGATTAATGAGGCAAAATTATTTAAGTATTTAGGTTTTATGATCTCTAATACAGGGTCTTCAGAATTAGAGTTTGGTGAAAGATTGAAAAAAATCAAATCAGGCAATGGCTAGGTAAAGTAAAATTCCAAAAATCAAATCGCATGAAATTTAATATAAAAATCAAATTGTACATCAGTTTAGTGAGATCAGTGTTACTATATGAACATGAGTTATGGTATGACAATGAAACAATCTCCAATAGATTTAGTACATTTGGGAACAAAGCCTTCAGAAGGATAATGGGAGTTAAATGCAGGACAGGATTAAAAATGAAACTATAAGAGAGATTATCCGAGCGCCAAATGTGCATGGGATCATGATGAAGGGTAGGCTAGATTGAGAATGTTTGGGTATGCTCTTCGATCTCCCCAAGAGAGATTAGTTCATAAAACGTTCAGCTGGGCTCCACAAAGCCCTAGAAGAGCTGGAACACCCAGCCCTACATGGCTGAGGACTATGAAGCACAAAATAGGAGATGATGAATGGAGAAGTATCGAATTAAACGATCAAGATAGAGACGACTGGCGAAATCTATCTACGGTCCTTTCTATCAATAGGTGTAGGAGATGATGATGAGTATGTTTTTGTTAGAATTAGAAATATACGATAGTCAATAATTTAATAATAAGAGTGACTTTTATTTCTGTTTATGTTGTACAGTATAATTTCCTAAGAATTTTTCTTATGTACTATTTGTATGCCAAAATGACTACTTTTCCTCTTAATGATGATGAAATAAGCAATTAAACATTATTTCAATATTATCCAGGAATTCTAAAAGTAAATTGGTTTGTCTCTCAGAGTACTCCAAAATCAGGGGAAATTACTTTTATTTAAATTTTTGGGGGTAGCACCCAAAAAAATAACTTATCTGGCCCCAGCCTTAAACAAGAAAAGCAAAGCAAAATTTTTTTGGCACCACGAGAAGAGGACAATACCAAATAACTTAAAAAAGAGACGATGGCTTCAATTTAGATTTTGATCTTCAGCAAATGTAATGAAAATGGATTCCATAAATATTTATCTGGGTAAGTCATTAATACGGATTACTGTTTCAGCTTTCAACCAACCGTATTATGACCACAGTGAAACCAGTGTGTAGCAAATTAAGACCTCAGCATTTTTCTCGTGCAAGGGAATACACTACTTGATTCAATAGTAGCTTTGAATACGAGCAAATCGTATACGAGCATACAAATTTGAATATGTTTACGAGCCTTATATCGGTTTGCTGGCAAAAAAAAAAAATATCTCTGTACACGCATTGTTTTTGTGGACAATTAATAACGAAACAAGCATGCTTAACCATCCGGTACCCGTGAAGCGTTAACACACTTTTTAAACCATTTGTTTCACTTTGCTCGTAATCACCTTTTGCTCAGAGCCTAACTCTCTCACTGTCCAACACCGATTAGCCTCTCCCATGCGTGGGCTTAGAATTGTTTTTTGTATTAGAATGTTGGAAAGACTGTTTTGTAAAATGCAACTTTGACAAGACTGATAACGGTTCTATTTCCAGACAATGCGTTGTTGCATGTTCATGAAATTTTAAAGAAAATGATAAAAAAAGGGGTCTACTATAGAGAGGTTCCTCATTAAAGTTGAACGTAAGAGTTAAAAAAAGACAACCAAGTATCCAGATAGGTTAAATTAAGAAATACAGTTAATGAGAGAGAGAGAGAGAGAGAGAGAGAGAGAGAGAGAGAGAGAGAGAGAGAGAGAGAGAGAGAGCTCCCGAAAAAGTTCTCATGAAAGAAAATTCTCCCTCCAAGCACTGACACCCTCCTCCTCCTCCTCCTCCTCCTCCTCCATCTTCCTCCTCCTTCCTCATCCTCCTCCTCCTCCCCCTTCCCCCCTCCTTCTCCGCCTCTTTCTCCTCCTGCTCTTACCCCCCCTCCTCTGTTCATGTCTCCAACATGCAAGCCGCAACACTCCTCAAAGGTAGGGTGGGAGTTAATTAACCAACATATTTTCATTGCGAAATGTGTGCATCTATTCATTTCTGATGTTAGCGGTTATAATTTGTCTCTTGAATTACGTTACAAACCCTTAAGAAATAAGTTGAAATGTGTATAAATGGACGTGTAGAGAGCACCAAGTGTACTTTCTTTATTTCTAGTGGGAATAATGGTTTTGGTGTATGAGCATTTTGGGTTGTGAGCTCACGCCAAGATTAAATTAAACTTGTAAACCGAAGTACTACTGCACTGTCTTTTGTTTCAATGCAAGGACTTCATATAATTTACACTTTTTAGCTGTGTGTATGTGTGCGTGAGTTTTGATTACGTGTGTGTGCGTAGAGAGAGAGAGAGAGAGAGAGAGAGAGAGAGAGAGAGAGAGAGAGAGAGAGAGGAGAGAGAGAGAGAGAACTTGGCGTCCATTATTATTCCCTATCCGAAGTATAATCATTATAAATAGGAAAGGCGGAAAAAGATTTATCTGCTAAATGAATTTCAAAGGAAAATTACAGTGAAAAATAAATAGATTAATCAATGAAATTTAACAAAGAGCTTAAGGCAGTCACTAGTAAGACTTTTCTTCAAGTTTTGAACAATCAAGTTTCTGTCTCATTCATTTATCTTAACGTGTCTTTGTGATCTACATAGGATATCCTATTAAATTTTATTAGCTTAAAACCCTTTCTGGGAAATTCTTTAAAACACAGATATTTATTAATTCATTATTAGCGCTGTAAAGCATGAAATATAGTTTAACAAAATCAATAAAGATAAAATTTTGTAAAATATTGGATGTTTATTTTGAGATTGTAAAAATAAT
>NC_090741.1:28583434-28585934 GCF_036898095.1 Palaemon carinicauda | reverse complement strand
GGGGCTCCAACAGGGAAAATAACCCAACGAGGGAAGGAAACTTAAGGAAAAAATGAAATGTTAAGAGTAACATAAAAATAAACTCGCCTATAAAAACTATAAAAACTTTAACAAAACAAGAGGAACAGAAATAAGATAGAATAGTGTGCCCGAGTGAACCTTTAAGTGAGAGAACTCTAACACAAGACATAGGAAGACTATGGTACAGATGCTATGATACTATCCAAGACTAGATAACAATGATTTGATTTTGGCGTGTACTCTTAGAAGAGCTGCTTACCATAGCTAAAGAGTCTCTTCTACCCCAGCAAGAGGAAAGTAGCCACTGAACAATTACAGTGCAGTAACCGCTTGTGTTTAGAAAGGTTTTTTGATAATCTCAATGTTCTCAGTTGTATGAGGACATAAGAGAATATGTAATGAATAGCTCAGACTATTCAGTGTGTGTGTGTGTGTGTGTGTGTGTGTGTGTGTGTGAAGGCAAAGAGGAAATTAACCGTAACCAGAGAAAAGGATCCAATGTGGTACTGTCTGGCCAGTAATAATAATAATAATAATAATAATAATAATAATAATAATAATAATAATAATAATAATAATAATAATAATAAAAGCACTCGTTTAGTCTTAGAGACACTTTGAACCCAAAATATATTAACGTTGTCTTAGAGAAATAATTTCTTTAACTTGAGTCTCATTTCAAAAGGAGGATAAATATGCAAAGATGATATAAAGGAGAGAATTTTTCTGTTCACTATGGCATTAGCTTTGGACCTTCGACTCTTGGAACGATACCGTTTTGTCATATGGCTGGATTAATATAAATACAATTGCCATTTATGAAAACAATTTAAGCAGATTGATAAAGTGAAAAAAAAAATCTTATGAAGTGGAGCTGGGCTTAGGCTTAAAGATATACCAGGGCCAATTGGCACTATTGCTTCCTTTGACATTATGAATTTCCATTAAATAAAAAGTTTTTTTTTATTAAATAGATCGATAACTAGAGAACGTGTTTTTTATTTGATTTTACACTATTAAACTCACATCCTCTACTGTAATGGAATGTAAAATTGCAGTTTCTTATTCACCCACTAACCTAAAGATAGATAAAAAACATATCAATTCACGTTGCTGACCTTTCTCATTCGTGACTTGCATGGTAGAACTTCAATAATGGACTAAATAATCCTGATTTTTCCTGGTTGTTGTAAACGGAAATATTCACGTTTGATTTATATTCTTACTCATACTGGAAAGGAAGGCAAAAAGTCTCGATGCTATTCGTGATACTGCTAGATAATTCCTGATGATTTATTCCATCCTTAAACGGTAGTAAAAACTCAATGAACGACAAATCATGGAAATTTTATCGAATTTTGCTTTCACAGTATTAGTGTTACTTTTTATTCATAGATCGAATCTATGTATAAATTGATACATCCCTTTAATATCTGTTCATACATTTCTTCATGTACAGAGAGAGAGAGAGAGAGAGAGAGAGAGAGAGAGAGAGAGAGAGAGAGAGAGAGAGCATGTGTGCATGTATTTTTAAGGTGGCAATTTACCTGCCACCATAACATAACGACAACAATTCGTTGTTAATATTGTTTTGCGTTCCCATGCGAACGGTCCGCGCAGAATTCCATCTCTCTTCGACTGATCTCAAATCAACGAACACGTTTGGAATGCATTGCCGGAACTCATGGAAGTTTTGTCTCTGCCCGAAATATTTTTGTCTTATCCTTTCAATATTTTTATAATTCTTACATGTTTGTTTCTATTTATGAGTTAGATAATTCTAATAGTTGTGTCACCAGTAATTTCTAATCCTAAACCGAAAATAAGATTAACATTAAATCTAAAGAAAGGTATTTCATTGAACAGAATATCATTTATGAGGCAAATGTTAATCTATGTTAGAAGGAACTTATTTTAAATTTTCTTTATAGTTGAAATCACTCTACGTACATTAGAAAACTATTTCATGCCTTTATATTTCCGTTATTTAGTAAATATGTCAAACATTATCTCTTCATATGAGGATTAAATTTTTTACTAATCGACAAACTGTAACTGATATCTTTCAATATGAAATTAAATTAAATTTCCTAGCCTTAGGAATTAAAAAAATGGATGTAATTTTTGGTATATTATCATGCAATAAGGAATAGCAAAGTAATTCATATGAATTTTTAATTAGGATAGGATCTAATCAAAATAAGTATGAATAGCATATGCGTCTATGAGAAGCTTTTTAATTGGAATAATAATAAGAGAACAAAAAAAAGATAAAATAAACTTCACCTACTTACACCATTGACGGTATGGAGTAGCTACTGAAAACCTTTACATAATATTGGTTATACAACGTTTCATGCTATGAAGTCTTTTATCTGTTTATAAAAACGTCAAAGAAGTAAAATATAATCTAATGTATCTATAGTTATTATATTTTTATGTCATATAAATAATGAAACAAATTGAAAACTACTTTTCC
>NC_090741.1:28568434-28570934 GCF_036898095.1 Palaemon carinicauda | reverse complement strand
CAATATTTCAATGAATTCGTGTGAAATATAATTAATGTATCAGTCCCGTGAATTTTGTCAAAAATCAAATTCTATCTTGAAAATAATTCATCATCATTCTGGAAAGGAATGCGGAAATAGAAGAAGAAATTCACAGAAGGAAAGACAGTTCAGGTCATCAGTTATTCTGTTAATTATGTTTTAATGCCGCTATGTACTTTAATTTTGGAGCACCATTACATAACTTCATGCTATTCAGGTTTAAACGACAAATTTTACGTCTTTTTTTAGATCTATAGTTTATCTATTATATTTAGAATCAAATTACTCCATCTATTCTTAAAATATATCTAGATGGATGTACAGTTGTATATATAACCCTTTTCAGTAAATGTTTTATATATGTATATCACCATTTTGTATTTTCTTGACCAATGTCAATAGCGTTCAAGGTTAATAGGAAATTTGTCTTTCAATTGGAGACAACTTAAGATTAGGATGGCTAAGATTCGTTTCTGGAACTCAAGTCAGCATAGATTGGTAAGACCTATCGAGAAAGGCAATATTAGCTAAAATCTCCTATGTTCAGTAGGTAACTTTAATGAAGTCAGGTGACACATCGTTAGTTAGAATAACATCACATATATAGGTTGGGTGATAAGTTTGGATAGAGAGAATTACGTAGCATTAGCTGAAATTAGTGAGTTTATATCAGATTAAATTAGATTGCCCTGGAATGTAATCCACATCATGTCTCGCCATCGGAAGTAGCTCCCCCGCATAGCTCAATTTTACACCAAACATGAAGTCCAAGACTTCAAAAAAAATTTTTTCTTGATTTTCACTCTTTCAGTACCACCAGCGCTGACAGTAAAAGTGTTATTGCCATCAAACAATTGTCTGTTTATTCCCCTTCTCGTTGAACCTGAAATGCACTGACCCCTTTTGATTCATCAGATTTCATCTCCTACATAAAAAGGAGAATATTATTTCAATTGAAGCAGAGGGTTTGTATATTGTGGTCTCTAAACGTTAATCGTTGAATATATTATTAAGATGGTTGATGGGCATAACAAAATTTCAGAGAGAGAGAGAGAGAGAGAGAGAGAGAGAGAGAGAGAGAGAGAGAGAGAGAGAGAGAGAGAGAGAGAGAGAGAGAGAAGCTTATCAATTTAACTTACGTTCTTATAAATCATAAATTCTTAATAACTTCCTTATGATGATTAAATTCAAAAACCTCCTTCCACGATCTTAGCTTTTTCTCAAAACCAAACAACGAACCAAAGAATCAGTTAATCAATTCTTAAGAAAACGTTTATGGTATTAAAAACATAACTTTCAACCATCTCTCGGTAACTAAAATATCAGGAGAGGAAGAGTCAGGATTCGGAATGAAAGTCACGAAGATCT
Source organism: Palaemon carinicauda (assembly GCF_036898095.1). NCBI lineage: Eukaryota > Metazoa > Arthropoda > Malacostraca > Decapoda > Palaemonidae > Palaemon > Palaemon carinicauda. The sequence continues at coordinate 28,569,545 of NC_090741.1, read as the reverse complement.
GCTAAATATTTCTTCACTAACGTACTCCGACGACCAAGAATCGTGTGGGACTCTGGGAAACGTATAGACGACATATACATTGTAACCTTCCTTAATGAAATAGAATTCTTTCACTTGTAGATTATTCAGATTATCCGATATTCTTCATTATCACATTTGCTTTCAAAAGTGACCATATTTTTTTCAGAACGGACTTAAAAAAATGGATAGAATTCCAACCTTTGTCAAAGAAAGATTCCAAGTATCACTTGGACTATGTGCAAGAAGTAAATTATGAAGTTTAAATAGCCCCAATTAATTCGAAACAAAGAGATATTTTTTGCAAAGAAAATTTTTTGTACATAGAAATGCAAGATATCTTTCACTTAAAAAGCAAATTTTCCGATCATTAAGAATAATAATAATAATAATAATAATAATAATAATAATAATAATAATAATAATAATAATAATAATAATAATAATAATATATTAGAATTAATAATAATAATGATAATAATAATAATAATACAATTTTAAAGATTATTCAACATCCATTTTCAGCATCAATTTCATTAAATTACCATCATCTAACTTCAGTTTTCATATTCAAAATATAATGTATTGTGATATATTCAATTGTTTGAAAGTTATTTATTTTCATAAAATTTAATTAATCGTTTCCTTTAAAGGGACAATAAACTCGTGGCCAATAAAGCGTTTACCATTTGACCGTATTAGACTAACAATTCGCAGAAGAAGGAAAGTTGATATACTATGAGAGAGAGAGAGAGAGAGAGAGAGAGAGAGAGAGAGAGAGAGAGAGAGAGAGAGAGAGATGATCAATCAAATCAGTACCAATAAAAGTATAATTAAAAATGTCTAATTATATATTTCAGATACCAGTGCTGTAGAAATCATCCATTGTTTGAGTTTCTTTATTCTTTTAAGCGTATTGAGGTTAAAATCATCTTTATGGTTATGCATATTGCAAATTTATCATTAACTTTCCATTGGTCTTCATAGCTATATTAGATAAATTCTATAAAAAGGAAGGCGAAGTCATTTGCGTAAATTAATGTTGATGCAGAGAGCACGTTTAATCATATGGTGTGTGCACCAAATGGACCAA
>NC_090741.1:28553434-28563434 GCF_036898095.1 Palaemon carinicauda | reverse complement strand
TGGTCCAGGGGAAACAGGTACTCTTACCCCGCTGCACCCAATGTATTGTTACGTGTGACAAATAGTAGAAATATTTCAAGTAATAAACGTGCGCATGATTACCGCTTTACAGGTAGTAGGTTGGCCAGGGCACCAGCCGCCTGTTGAGATACTATCACTAGAGAGGTATCGTATCCTTTGACTGGCCAGACAGTAATGCATTGGAACCCTCTCTCTGGTTACGGCTCTTTTTTTTCTTTTTTTTTTTGCCTACACTTACACAGAATACTTTGGCCTACTCTTTACATATTCTCCTCTTTCCTCATACACCTGACAACAATGAGATACTTAGCACTTCTTCACCCAAGGGGTTAATTATTGTACTGCAATTTTCAAGACTGGAATGGGATTTTGCATGACCTTTTGTGCTTGAATTGGCCATAATTATATAGTAGTGTAAATCATGAATTCCCTTTGAATGAGAATCTAGTCAACATAATTGATGAGTGTATCACTTCTCGTGTGCTAAGGTACTGAATGAAGGACAAACCGTGGTTCAATGAAGATTGTATACGTGTTTATTTGGAGAAGCAGGAGGCCTATAATCTTGGGAAGGGTAACAGATCAGATTTGACCTGGAACAACTATACTCAGCTTCAAGCTTTTGCTCAGAGAGTTTATGCCTCAACAGAAAAGGAGTAGAATTTAACCATAAAAGAAACACTTTCTGGTACAACCCAGGAAAATGAATGGTGGTCTACCCTTAAAGCTGCACTCCTTGGTGTAGACGCAACAGTTCCTCCTTTATTTAAACCAGATAGCTCAGTCACTCACTGTCCAAAGGAAAAGGTAACCGTTTTGGCTGATGATTTTGACAGTAAACAGAGCAATGAGAAACTCGAACTTCCTCATTCTTTTTTTCATGAGGCTAAACTAACTTGTTTAGCTTTTTGATCTCGTTAGAATAAAGCTCTGTTGATGGACCTTGATGCTCATGGAGCTGTAGACCCAAATGGTAGTTTTCCTTTTTTTTCATTAAGACAACAGATTTCTTAGCTCCAAAGTTATCCGTTATTTTGCGAAAGTTAGCAAGAAGAGGAGCTTTTAGCACTTGTCAGAGAATTGGTAATGTTACTCCTGTATGTAAATGTGTTTGTGGGAGCTCAAGTCCCACTGATTACCGCCCAATTTCCATAATTCCCATATTATCTAAAGTTTTTGAACGTCTTCCAGCCAAACGTCTCAATAGGTTTACTGAAGGTAATCATCTATTCCCTAGTTTGCAATTTGGTTTTCGTGAAGGCCTTGGAGTATGTGATGCCCCTCCTACAATCTCCAATGCCTTACAGAAATTCCTTGATTCTGGTCATGAAGTTCATATGATTGGCCTTGATTTTAGTGTTGTCTTCAACCGTGTTAATCATGAGGCCCTTGTCTTGATTTTTTAAGCTATAGATCTCAAAAAGTTTTTGTTGATGGGCACTATAGTGAGTATAGGAATGTGATATCCGGTGTTCCACAGGGTAGTGTTCTTGGCCCATTACTTTTCATATCATATACACATAACATGTGGTTTGGCCTTGAAAACAAGCTTGTTGCCTATGCAGATGATGCTACTCTCTTTACATCAATTACATCCCCTGAATGTAAATCTTGGGTTGGTGAATCCCTTAAAAGAGATTTAGCTAAAATTAGTGCATAATGCAAATTATGGGGTATGAAGTTGAATCCTAACAAAACTCAAAGTAGGTTAAGGACTGTGGCTCCTCAACATCCGGATATCAGTATTGATAATGTTTCTTTAAATTTGTATAACTCTTTTAAAAATTTAGGTGTGATTCTCGACAGCAAATTTACTTTTGAGAAACACATTAGGTCTGTGTCTTCTTCAATTGCACAAAAAAATTGGCTTATTGAGAAGATCTTTTAAGAGTTTCGGTGATCAATCTATTCTGAAGTGTTTTATATCTTTCATTCTACCTTGTTTTGAGTATTGTTCTCCTGTCTGGTGTTCAGCTGCCGATTCTCATCTTAATTCGTTGGACAGAAACTTCGGTCTATTAAATTTCTTATTCTTGATCTAGATAATAATCTTTGCCACCGTCGTTCAATTAATTCATTATGCATGTTGCATGAGATTTTTCATAACTCTAACCATCCTTTACACTCAGATCTCCCTGGACAATTGTATTCTGTTCGAAATACTATGCGGGCAGTTAATTCTAATAGCCAGGCCTTTTCCATCATGATTCTCAATACTACACAGTATTCTACAAGTTTTATTCCAGCTGTTACCAAGTTGGGTAATAGTCATCCTAATTGGGTAGTTGAATCAGTAGAACTTCAGAAGTTCAAAGTTGGAGCAAATATTTTTATGTTGACCAGAGTGACATGATTCTTATTATAGTTTATATATATGTGACGTATCTGTGTTTGGCGTTGTTAATAGTTTATATAGGACATACCTTTTTTGGCGTTGTTACTGTTATTAGAATGATTTATTGTTAATCTATTCTCATCATTTATTTATTTCCTTATTTCCTTTCCTCACTGGGCGATTTTTCCCTATTGGAGCCCTTGGGCTTATATCATCTGGATTTCCAACTAGGGTTGTAGTTTGGCTAGTAAATAATGATAATAATAATATTAGTTAAACGGTAAATGACAGGAAAGTTATAAAACAAACCGCTGGTGGCCATACACCTAAATAAGCCACTTGCATGATATGCATAAAAACTGTCAAGTTATATCCCTTATCAGGAGTCGCCACATTTGTCTAATATTGGCGTTTTTTTCCTCATTTGTACGTTACATTGCTTGTTTAAAAACAAATATCATTACTACCTAACCAAAAGCAAAACTACAAGTAAGTGTTCAATTTACTAGTGTTTCCCGGAGCTCTTTTGAATACTCGCCCTGAATTTAGTTTTAGCTTATATTTCACATTTGTAAAATATTTGAAAAAGATTAGTTAATCTCATGGAAAGACTTTGAGGAGAGTCCTAAAAAGGTAGATAGGATGTGACTGTGAATGGTTTTACCACAGGAAGTGTGTTTATAGAGGCAAATATCAGCGATGAAGACTTAAAAAATTTAAATGGATTTGTACACATAGAGTAGCGGAAGCCAGAATAGCCAGGAAAACTGTACCATGAAAGAGGAGGAATTGAAAATGGAAAACCTTGATTTAGATGAGTGTGACGAGAAAATTGCTGAATTGGAAAACCAGATTGTGGAGCTTACCATATACACAGAAATTTCCAATCAGACTATAGATCTCACTGACAAAGTTGATAATATAGCAATAAATATGGAATCAATTAAGTTAACACTTCAAATACGAATGAACCCAAAACCGAGGAAAATGACATAAGCTGAAAAAGTTAAGGAAAGGAATCTACTGGTAATTAAATTGAATGATGTATCAAGTAAATTATTGACAGAAAAAAGGGGGCAAAACAGGCAAATAAAATTTTTAACACGAGGTCAACTTCAAATGGAAATATTATAAACTTTGCTGACGAAAGGATTAGAGAGGAAGCAGCAAACAATATTCAAACCATGGTTGCCGACATTGAGAGGAGTCAAAATTGAACACGAACACCTTATATAATTATTTGCAATATATGCAATGATAAAAAGGAAATGGTAAATTCTTTGACTCAAAGAAATCGTAGCCTACACCATATCCAAAAAAATAAAAGAGAAGATAAGTCTGTATTTAAGAAAAGTGGTGTTTGTTGAATTGTGATCAGAGGTATGGACATTTTGAAAAAAAAAAAAAAAGATTGCATGTCTTCAGGAAATGTTCCGAAAAACACCCCACAAATGAATGTAATTTGCAACAGTTAAAATGTACAAACTGCACTAGGTTAAACAAACCAAATGACCACACAGTTAATCAAAAAAGAAATATAAAGCTTATGATTTAGAATTGAAAAGACTAGCAGAAAATATTGATCATGGATAATAAGGATGTTATAAACTGTGGCTATATAAATATAAATTCTGTTTGTAATAAACTATTTACATTCGAGTATTGACAAATGAGATATATTTTGACATACTAGGATTATCTGGAACATAGTTAAATAACTTTGACAAAGCTAAGAGTGCTGAAATACATCCCCCACCCCCTACACACACACGCTTCCTTTCATATACCGAGAGAGGGCACGTCTGCGGGAGGATGCAGGGCTCTTCATTCATAAAGGTTGCTCAAATCTTAAGATTTTATAAGAACTAGTGTAACAAACTTTGAATACATAGAAATAAACTTTACACACAATGAAAAAAAAATCCATTGTAACAGTTTACAAACCTCCGAGAACACAGATTAGTATCTTCTTTTAAAAATTCTGTGCACTCAATGAGATGATTATCATGAAAGAAATTAATTAGTTATTTGTGGAGACTAATCTTTAGATGGATAACACATCAAATTTTTATGCCTCATCATTCAGGGAGTTATTGGAATTATATAAATTTTTTAATAATGTGGACTGTGGAACAACTTTAACTGGACATACGTTGACCTACTTTTAAGCGATGGAATGAATAACATTGTATCTGATACAAATGTAGAAGAGAAGTGCACTAACTCTCCAGTGCACAAACTTAATATATTTATACTATCTGTACAGAAACATGCAGTTGTGAAGAAAATAAACTTTAGCCATAAATCAAACTTCTCTCCTTTTGTATTCATGACCATATATAATAGGGTTATTAAAGGGAATATGATACCATGTGTCCACTAATGGAAAAGACTATATTTGTTAAAGACAAAACGCCTTAGTTTGATGGAGAGACTTTAGAGAAAAAAGGGAAAAAAGATGTAAAGAAAGAAAGTTGGACTGGTTAAAAACTTAAAGTACATGGGTAGAATACAAAACTGCAATATGTCATTATAATTACACATTAGGAAGGAAAAAACGTGAAAACTATGTACAGCCCGTGTATCACATAGACTCGTACAATGTATCGGTATTTCTTATTTTCTTCATATTGTCGTTATTGCTCTCCCATCTCACTGATAACCTGTCTATTCATAAATTTTCCTGAACCATCGTGTTTGAGTTTTTTTGACGTTCTTGACAGTAACGGTTTGTATAAATACTCAAGCTCCAACCAAATAAAGTTCAGTTGCATTCACTAGAGTCTCTTGGATAAAACCTAACTGGTCGCCAGCACATTGGTAATCACCGGAGTGTTCAACTACCTCCTACGGACTACCCTGGAACTACGTCCTTCACCAGATAAGGAGTGTTCAACATGTTCCAACAGGCTGAAGTTCATTTTCGCATGAAGGGCATAACAGGGACAGTAATTAACCCTGGAACGGTACGGTGGGTCGTCCGCAACCCCGAGCGTCAAAAAAAATAGGTTTTTCTCACGTGACTCACCCCCGTGACTGAATTTGTGGGTGATCGACCTGCAGTAGGTGTCTCCCGTACACGCTCTAGTAGTGTCCAGATGTGCATTGCTGTAGCTGTACTCCTTCCCCGATTTCTGAGACGCTTCGGGATCAAGCGCGACCGAGTTTACCCTTCTAAGGTAATTTGCATAATTATCAAAGTTATTACGTATTATGAAATTGTCGTAGAATGGTGCAACTTGTATAGGTTATCAGTTGTGGAAAGTCTTGGTGGATTGTTTGGCTACCATGTGCATGATTTTTTTTTTAGTTAAAATGTTGTTCATCACCACGAGGACCATTTTACCGCGAGTGCCCCTTTTTCATTTTTTTTTCATTTTTTTGCCAAGTCATTTTTCTGTAAGATATTGCCAAATAGTGTCGTAAAACTTTTGCTTTTTTAGTGTTGGAAAGTGTGTCTAGATGATCTGGCTACCCATGCGTGACTTTGTTTTTGTCAGATACGACGTAGTTATTGGTATATTGGGTATTTAACTGCGGTTGCCAATTTCTGTTTTTTTTAAATACTTGTAAAAATTTACTACGTAGTAAGGAATTGCCGTATATTATTGATTTTTTTTCATGTTTATGTGTTAGAAAGTGTGCCTTGATGGCTGGACTAACACGTGCATGTCTTTTTTCTTATCTGAGATGCCGTATATTAGAATGTTGGGCATTTTAACGCGAGTGCCCCTTTTTAATTTTTTTGCCAAGTCATTTTTCCGTAAGATATTGCCAAATAGTGTCGTAAAACTTTTGCTTATTTAGTGTTGGAAAGTGTGTCTAGATGATCTGGCTACCCATGCATGACTTGGTTTTTGTCAGTTACGACGTAGTTATTGGTATGTTGGGTATTTAACTGCGGTTGCCAATTTCTGTTTTTTTTCAATATTTGTAAAAATTTACTACGTAGTAAGGAATTGCCGTATATTATTGATTTTTTTTCATGTTTATGTGTTAGAAAGTGTGCCTTGATGGTTGGGCTAACATGTGCATGTCTTTTTTTTTATCTGAGATGCCGTATATTAGATTGTTGGGCATTTTTCCGCGAGTGCCCCTTTTTATTTGTTTTGCATTTTTTGCTTAGTCATGTTACCGTAAGGAATTGGCAAGTAGTGTCGCAAAACGTATATTTTTATAGTGTTGGAAAGTGTTTCTAGATGATCTGGCTACCCATGCCTATCTTTTTTTTAGCCAGATATGGCGTATATATAGGTATGTGTTCGATTTTCCTGTGATTGCCATTTTTTCGTTTTTTCCCATTTTTTTCAAAATTACTACGTACTAAGGAACTATCACAGAGTAATGATTCATTTAGATGTTTTTTTGTCGGAAAATGTGCCTTGATGGTTTGCCTAGCACGTGGCTGAAATTTTTTTTTTCTGAAATGCCGTATATTAGAATGGCCATTTTTCCGCGAGTGCCCCTTTTTATTTGTTTTGCATTTTTTTGCTTAGTCATGTTACCGTAAGGAATTGGCAAGTAGTGTCGCAAAACTTATAATTTTATAGTGTTGGAAAGTGTTTCTAGAAGATCTGGCTACCCATGCCTATCTTTTTTTTTAGCCAGATATGGCGTATATATAGGTATGTGTACGATTTTCCTGTGATTGCCATTTTTTCTTTTTTTCTCATTTCTTTCAAAATTACTATGTACTAAGGAACTATCACAGAGTAATGATTCATTTAGAGGTTTTTTTGTCGGAAAATGTGCCTTGATGGTTTGCCTAGTACGTGGCTGAAATTTTTTTTTCTGAAATGCCGTATATTAGAATGTTGGCCATTTTTCTGCGAGTGCCCCTTTTTATTTGTTTTGCATTTTTTTGCTTAGTCATGTTACCGTAAGGAATTGGCAAGTAGTGTCGCAAAACTTGTATTTTTATAGTGTTGGGAAGTGTTTCTAGATGATCTGGCTACCCATGCCTATCTTTATTTTTAGCCAGATATGGCGTATATATAGGTATGTGTTCGATTTTCCTGCGATTGCCACTTTTTCGTTTTTTCCCATTTCTTTCAAAATTACTACGTACTAAGGAACTATCACAGAGTAATGTTTCCTCTAGATGTTTATTTGTCGGAAAATTTTGTTTACTTCTTTTTTGATTGAATATCATCAAATTTTTTTAGCTAAAATATTATATTGTTTTACATTTTTTTTTCGATTTTATTTCCCTTCAAAAAAAATTTTTTTTTTGGTCAGAATTTTAATTTTATAGTCGTAAAATAATTGACAATTATCCAGCAACCCACCATACAATTTTTATGCATATCCAAGAATAATTAGATTAGTAAATAACACCTTGAAATTGACATACCCTTCCTACATTTCAAGTGGCAGATTAGGGAGTCTGAGTCAGTGTGGTTGGCGGCCATTTTGTGGACATATCCGAAGCGTAAGTTGCCCTATCTATATATATTCTTTTTCCCTATAGAATTTGTGATATTTTGGTATATTTTTACATGCATAAATATCATATTATATATTAAATATATGTATTTTTTTACGAAATTTCTAAGTACTCAAAAAATTACCTTTAGATATGGCCCCTGATATAAATGTAATTTACAAAATAATGAAGATTTTTTTACATATTTCTATTTTAGGATAACATATGTTTATTCCCTAAAAAAATTAGCCACTTCCTATTTCATTTGGGTACCCAAAAAAATTCATGAAATTTGGACAAATTTTTTTGGCCAAAAAAGGTTACCCTTTTTTTCTCATTTCAGATCTTCACCTCCATGGGTCTGACTTCATCCAAAATACATCAAGATGTGTCCTAAACATTCAAGAATCAATTCCTAAAAGGATTTGTGTATATATGTATAAACTTTTTTTTATGAATTTTTATGTAAGGTCTTTTTTTTCTACTTAATTTTTTAAAATATTTATAATAAATAGTTTTTCTGCAGATGAGTAGTATTTATCTTTACAGTTGTTTTAAGCATTCTTTGAAGTTTTTTGGGGGAAAAGAAAAAAGGAGGTTACTGCAAAAACTGATTTTTCAAGAATTTTTTTTGGCCTCGGGGTTCGTTCGCGTCCGAGTATACCCTTAAAGGGGTGTCCGAGGAGCGTACCTTTCCAAGGTTAATGATAAAGTTACATTCGAACAGGTCGTCCAGTGTCCGTGCCAAACAACTGTGCACCATCTTTATGTCATGAATGCACATCAGGGGATGTGATCAGAATGAATCATGAAGAACTAACCATAGAGGAAGGCCCTGAAGGTTTTCACCCCGCATCGCAGAGCAGCTTAATCACACTCAATGGTAGAATAACGGGTCTCGCAATCGAGGAAAGTCATGGAGCCGTACGCTATGACCTGACGCTCCCCTGGTTGCTCTAAGTACTCCCGGCACAGACAAGCACCAGCACCCTCACCCGAAGCGTCAACAAACAACTGCAATTGATTAGCATCAGAGAAGTAGTCAGGGTATGACCACATAATTTCCTCCTTGATCAGTTTCTTCAACCTCATAATGGCACCGTCCATTCCTGCAGTCCACTTCAGTTTCCTAGTCCCTTGGGAATTTCGTCTTGCAGTCTTTGCAGATAATTGATTGACTATCTATGAGCACAGGGGAATAAACTTCCGTTGAAAGTTTACTAGTCCCAGGAATCCCCGTAGCTCACGCACAGTGGTCCGTTTAGGGAAGACCTCCACTTTCTGGATGTATTTTGGTAGCTTACACATACCAAAACGTCCAACTAGATGACCAAGATACTGGAACTCGGCTTGAACCCAAAAACACTTCCCAAATTCTATCTTGAGTCCGTGCTTCTGAAGAATAGTCAAAACTCGTTCTACCAGTTTCAAGTGTTCCTGAAAAGAAGACCGAAGTATCAAGTATTGTCCTTTTCTCGGACTGGAAAAATAGGTGAAGACCAAGGAGATATGCTGGGTTCAATAAAAACAAGAGAAATATTTATTTGAAACGAAAAAACTATACATATATCATTCCTGAGAGAAAAAATACAAAACTATAGTATGAAAAGTTAGATCTTCAAATAACATAAACAGAAACATAGATAAATCCATGGCAGAGTCTCATAGGAATCAGCCTTCTAAAAGTTAAAAAGAGAAAAAATATTTATTTGAATAACCAAAAGAAAAAAGAACTATTCACATGCTGAACATTCTTAAGTGTTGCATGAACTGTACACGTATAAAAAATGGCCCACCTAACCGTGTATCTATTTGGGATACATTAAAATATCAGTAGCTTGCCTCAAGATCAAAGGGATCATAAAATAAGGTTGCACATTAACCTGACTTTACATTCATCCCATAGGTCAGAAAGACAAAAAGTTTTACAATCGTCAGTGATATACAGTATGGATGAGAGGAGAGACGAATTCTAATAATGTTCTGAGCCCCCTCTTGATTGCAAAATCACACACACACACGCAAAATAAGATTCAATATAAGTCTTTTCTTTCACAAAAAGATACAATTCCCAATTTATGTGACAACACTAGAATCTCCAAGCAAACCTACTTTTAACAGTGTTCACCAGGCTGCCTAGCAACATAAACCAGGGCAGGATGATACTGTATTATTGTAATTATTGTGCCTCACTTGTCTCCGATTCTAGTTGCCTCTTC
>NC_090741.1:28538434-28548434 GCF_036898095.1 Palaemon carinicauda | reverse complement strand
TATATATATATATGTATATATATATATATATATATATATATATATATATATATATATATATATATATATATATATATATATATATATATATATATATATATATATATATATATATTTATATATATATATATATATATATATATATATATATATATATATATATAGATATATATATATATATATATATATATATATATATATATATATATATATATATATACATATATATATATATATATATATATATATATGTATGTATATATATAAACATATTATAATAATCCCGTGTCTGGGGACCTAAAATATATTACATATATTATGGCTGGCAAGCTATACTACCTCTCGTGTTACAAAGTCACCTCTCGTTTTTACATTAAATTTGTTGTACATGGACATATCAATAACCGAACTCTGAAACAATTATATAACTTTCAAAAAGCAATATATAAAAACATTGAATATCTAAAGGTTTCCTAAGTACACGCAATACCATTATGGGTAATAATTCCTAAAAATTACTCAAAAGCAGATATTAGTTCTATTCTTTAACAGATATGAGCGAGAATGAAATTAACACAAGTGCTAAAAAAAATTCACTGTTCAAAAGAAATAAATATATTTCAAATAAATTACAACACTTTGAAAGAATTTACATAAAAAAACATAAATTACTCGAAATTAAGTTTGTACAAAACTTAGATTAGGACAAAAGAAATGTTACACTCCAAAAATTATATAATCACTTGATTTGAAATATTGAATCTCAATAAAACTATGGACTAAGATAAAAGTTATTATCAAACTCTGAATATTATGTAATCACTTCACTGGAAATATTGGATCTGCATAAAACCTTAAAATAAGCCAAAAGTAATAATTACACTCCAACGCTTAGACTCTTGAAGAACTTATATAAAGTAACGGATAAACTCACTAACTTCATTTATTTACTTGCAAGGCCTACTTAAAAAAATTTACACAATGCTAACACTTACCACAACATAATGAATTTAGAATTTTTGTCAATTATTACATGATATATGTGGGGCACAAAATTACTGTTCAGAGGTCAGAGATCTGGAAGCTGGCTTAAAGACGACGGCAGAGTTATCAACTGGATAAAAAATAAGGGAGACGAACCTTCTTTTCAGGCAACTCTTGGATGCATATACAAGCAACAGCAAGATGACTCTCTGTCTCTCAGCTAGCTCCAATAAGTTTTGTCCACAGAAATTTTAAAAAAATGAAACTTACGATCGGGTTTTCGAGAAACTTCAGAAACGTGGGGTGAATATAAGAATTGCAGATTTTCTCAAAAACTATGTGAATAAAAATATAAAAATAAATCTAAAAAAAAAATTCCCATAAGCCCTTGTTCATATCTCGAATGGATAATATAGCACTCTTAAACAGATTATGTAAGACTTCATTACAAAATACGTGCAATATGAACGTAATTATTAAAAAATAACGTAAATTTATGTATACTAACTTGAATGAAGATTAAAATGGAAGTAACGACGAAAGTGTTAAGAAATTTAAATACAAATCTTATATCTATATGAAAGGAACTCATCTTGTGGGCTGGCTATTTACCTCAAATACAAAAATGAAAACATAATTAAAACACCTAATTAACCCGAGAAATGCGGCAATGTCATTTTATTACAGTTCCGTGGTGCGGCTATCTTGACAAATATACAATGTTTCAGAATCTAACCCATACCTATACCAATGTTTTTGTAATAACTTCGTGCATGTATCATCCAAATATTGTATCCTACATCTTGTTTGTTATTTTGTTATAAACCATCAAAGTTAATTTTAAAGCGCGACGTGGCATCTGGCCGGATGACCAATGGGTGAGTCTGGATTGTCTTTCAGGGCTGGGGGGGTTGGGTAGTATGTTGGGTATCACCCACGGTATCAGGGGACTGTTTGCACCCGGTAGAGGTTAGCGATTTTTATTTACTACATTCCGTACTATGTAATGAAGGTTTTAGGCTTATTTTTAACAAATAGCCTTTACTATATATTGAAAAGTGTCGTGATAAAAAAAAAATACTTTATATTTTCAAATCCTATGATATAGAATTGTATCTATTCCTGAAATAATAATGATAATTTTAGTTGATGTAATCACATTTAGCCTACTATTTACAAACACTATTTGCTTCGTTTTTTTCCCTTTATCTATTCATAAAGTGACTATTGTTACCATTGCAATTATTTTAAATCTGTTTAAAATAATATATCATATTTAGAGAGAGTATATATTTTTACTTACAATTTTGATAAACCAACTTAGAATATTTGAAGGAACAAATTGATTAAAAGTAATGCAATATCATAGTCTTTTACAAATATATATATTAGTTGTAACCTAAAAAGTCATAATATTTAAAGTACATAAAGAGAGCAATAATTATATCATATTGAAAACATAATAACTATTATTGGAATCTTGTATAGATAAACATAGTAACTAATAAACTCATGACCTGGCCTATGTCTTTAGACTAATTACAATAGGTTTTTATGATATTTTCAAGCATTTGTATATAGTAATGCGTATATCAAAAGCATCACCGCATATTAAAATATACAGTATATACGGTATATACAAGATATAGAAAATTCCTATTGTGGATATACATAATGAAAACAGGCTATATAAAAAATTTCTTAAAAAGATTATTCTCTCTCTCTCTCTCTCTCTCTCTCTCTCTCTCTCTCTCTCTCTCTCTCTCTCTCTCTCTCTCTCTCAATATTTATTTTGGGTATGCCAGTGACGAAAGCAGTCAGTTGGACATAAAGGCACATTACATTACATTATAATAGTAACTCATACTGCTTGTAAACAACCCTCCAGTTACTTATAATAAAATTTTACTTTGTAAACAAACACTCGCGGATATTTAAAACAAAAACATTCGGTATTGTTGTCGTTAATATAAAACTAGGCAACCGCCGTCCTGCGTAGGATTTGAGAGTTGCCACAGGTTTAATTTCCCTCCCTACACAATATATTATGATGTGATATCGTTGGTGTGTATGTGTATGTATAATGTTAAATGTTTTTTTAATCATTTATGTTTCTAATATGTTAATATAAAACCAGTTTTAACTGAAAATAATTACAATTCGCCTTTTTCCCTTGCAAAAAAGTTAAAGTCCATATATGGAAAGGTTTTATATTATACATAATTTTATAGGTAAAATAAAGTTATAAACATTAAAATTTCTACCAGAAATATTATTTTATCATAAGAAAAATAATAAAAGTCGAATAAGTTCACAAGAGAATTTGCAAGAAGAGATAGAAATTTGAGCTCTGAAGAGGCTTATAGCAGTCTCCCATACAGACGCTCAAGAGGCTAGTAGCAGTTCTCGGGTTAACTTATATATATTTATGAAGCTGGTCCAGTGTAGAGTAAATAAGTTAATCAGGTGTTTTATATATGTTTTCATGAACACTTTGGAGAGTACACATCCAAGGCAATTTGAAATAAGATCAACTTTAGCTCTTCCACTGGACAGGCTGTTTCTCTTCTGCCCTACGTATCCCTAGGGGCAGATACTGTATATATTGACTTAGTAACTTTAAGATTGTTCTAGGTCAGAGATCTGGAAGCTTCGGGGCTGGCTTACCGAGGCCAATGTTTCCAACTATATAAAAATTCAGGGGAAAGAAACTTCCTTCCAAGGCATCACTCTCTCTCTCTGCATCTGCGTCCACTCCCCTTCCCAAACATTAAAAAAAAAGGTAAAATCTAACGCTGGGGTTTTTCAGAACCCTCCAAAACATGTGGCATATATAAGAATTAAGCATTTTCTTAAGAAAATGATGTAATAACTTATGAAAAAATAAAAGAATTAAATAACTCTTGTTCACATCTCGTACAGTTCTTACTGCATACTTGATCGAGATTACGTAAGACTTTGTATTAAAAACTTGAAATAAAAAGGTAATTCTTATAAATATCGTAAATCTACATTTACGGACTTAAATGAGGAATACAAAGAAAATAACGACGAAAGTCTTATGTAATTTACATGCAAAAATTATAACTATGTATATACATATATATATATATATATATATATATATATATATATATATATATATATATATATATATATATGTATATATATATATATATATATATATATATATATATATATATATATATATATATATATATATATATATATATATATATATATATATATATATATATATATATATATATATACACATAAATATATATATATATATATATATATATATATATATATATATATATATATATATATATATATATATATATATATATATATATATATATATATATATATATATATATATATACATATATATATATATATATATATATATATATATATATATATATATATATATATATATATATATATATATATATATATATATATAGTTTGCAACCCCTGTCGGGCCGTAGAGCAAGTTCTTATTGAACGAAAAGAGAGGTTAGTGTTTTTATAAATATCCAACAGCAAATCGGTCCGCAGAGACGAAAATACTTGGGAAAACTTAACAATATTTTTTAACGACAATTTTTAGAACAGTCAGCGTTGTGAATTCTTATCAATTTGAATTAGCAATTAACAACTCACCACATGAACATTAATGTTTAAAAAGTCACACACCGAGACATGGTTTAATATTAAGAAAATATCCAACGTGAAACACCACAGTATCAATGAGATAAAGTCAAATAACTAAAAAAAACCACACACAAAAATATATTTATATATTTACTCTCACACTCTTTAGGGGAGAGATGAAACCAACACCTGCTCCAACCAAAGTAGCGACTCTAATTACATCACCACTCCGCTACTGTAAGGAGTGCAGCTTCCCAGGACTCCTCATCAAAGGGAAGGAAATGGAGTTCTGGTCACCAACCCAAAATAGGTAAAAAATATCTCCTACCTAAAGACTGCCTCCCTACTCATCACCACGAGCTCCAAAGCTCCCGCAACTGCTTACATCGAGGATCATTTAAAGTGTTGACGGCGGTGCCCAACGCGTGTCCACCTTCATGCCGGGATTCCTATGTTGGCGCCAAGGACCGCAGAACAGAACACACAGGAAACTCAAATGACCGTAGGTGGCCAAAATGCACCTGCTTAAAGCCGTTAAACGTTGGCATAGTAATCCTCTAAAATCTCTGCATAAGCCACCTGCTGCAGTAGGTCAGGGGAGTGACGAGCTCGAACTGTATCTTCCAGCAATCGAGTTCCTTGCACGTAAAGACAAGTGTCTCTTTTCATCAAATACTCGAAAAACACAGAAAAGAAACAAGCGTTAAACTAAATACTTATAAATCTTCAATCAAGCGAGGAGAAGGTTATAACAGCACTTCAAAAGGAAAAAATAAATTTACAACTGAAACCTTATTAACTAAATCCTATGCTAAGTTTACAAAAAAAAAAAATGCAGTAACAAGGCTGACGTAAACATAAGCAAAAATTACGTTAATACATAATACCTTCCTCACAGAAGAAAAGAAATTTAAAAAGAAAAGTTATTATTTTTTCTATTATACAATTGAAAAAGCACATGTAAAGTAAGAACAATAAGTAAGATAACGGAACAAAAACCTAAAACCAAACCGAAAGTACCCCTAAATAATACAAGCCAAAAGCTTTATATAGCCTACCAATATTTTAAAAATCTAATATTACCGTACTTCGTCAAAAATCTCCAGTTCTATGGAAACAAACCTACATAACTAAACTTTAATAAACTTACAGGTATGCCCACAGACAGACACCTTAACCTAAAATACACCGGCGTTATAGTCCAAAAAGTCATATGTATTACAAAACAATCAAAAGTCTTAGTATATCGGGACAAATCAATAATTAATTTAGGGAAACCTTTATATAAGACTAGAGTATATACCACTTAAAGAAACTACCTAAACTTTATCTACAAAGCTATTACTTAAACAAACCTATAACCTAACAATTTTTTTTTCATAAAACCTCAAAGGAGAAACGAGCAAGGCGGCGTATGAAATGGATCAGGCAAGCACCCTAAATTCTAGAAAGGGTGTCAGGAATTTTGTTGTCAGTCCTTTTAACATGTTTTATAACTATATTGAATTCCTGCAGAAAAAGGGCCCAGCGCAAAATCCTCTGGTTTCCTCCCTTCATCTGCTCGATTAAAACCAGAGGATTGCGGTTCGTCTATATCTAAACAGGGAAAGAAAAATTTGTCAAGTACTGCTTGAAATAGTTAAAAGCATGGACCAAAGAAAAAGCTTCCTTTTCTATGGTGGAGTAACGTTTTTCGGCCACCGGAAGCATTTTACCATGGTAAGACACAGGATGAACACCGTTCTCCTTTCTCTGAAAAAGGACACCTGGCATCTACTGCTATAATATAAGGCTTCTGAAAATCTGGGGAGGTCAAAATGGGGTTAGTAATTAATAGTGAATCAAGTTTATTAAAAGATTCCTCACACTAATCCGACCAAAAGAACTTTTTTCCTTTTTCTAATAAACTAGTAAGAGGCTGAGCAAGAACAGAGTAATTGCGGCAATAACCCGTCATGCTCAGCACCCTTCGTACCTCTCTAACATTACCAGGCCTTTTCAAATTTATAATTGCCTTGAGGTTAGCTTGTTTCAGAGTCACCTGACCTAAACTAACCTCCTGACCCAAATAACAAACCTTGTCCTGGTCCAATACGCACTTAGCCAAATTAACAACTAACTCTGCAGACCTAAGGGCTTCAAAAACCTTATGTAACCTTAACAAGTTTATAACAAAGTCATTATTATATACTACCAGGTCATCTATATAAACTTCAACTCCTTCCAAACCACAAATTACCGTATTCATGAGCCTTTGAAAAGTACATGCAGCATCTTTCATTTCAAAAGGAATAACAATACACTCGTATAGGCCAAAAGTAGTGACAAATGTGGATATTTAACGAGTTTGGTAGGACAATGGAACCTGCCAATAACCCTTTAAAAGATCTAGCTTAGTAATAAATTTGGCAGGACCAATCCGATCCAGACAATCATCAATACAAGGAAGAGGAAAAGCATCATTTTCCGCATTGGTGTTCACTCTACGGCAGTCCACTCACATGCGGAACTTACCATCTGCTTTCTTTATTAATACAAAAGGAGAACTCCAAAAACTTACAGAAGATTGAATATGGTTATGTTTCAACATTTACTCTATCTCCTTACTGACCAAATCCCATTTTACTGGGTTCAGCTGGTAAGGACTCTGCTTCACAGGGGAAGCATCACCAAAATCAACGACATGACTTAAAATATTTGTCCTACCTGGAGCATTGCGAAAAAGATCTGAAAAGGAATAATTTAAATCAAGCACATCCTCCCGTTTCTTAACATCTAAATGATCTAAACTACTTTTTGACATCTCCAAATTTTACATATTTTCATCCAATACATCCGAAGGAAACTGACACCCTAACACGGCATAGTCCTCGAAAGGCACAACCAATACCACAGACACAGGATCGAACATATCGTTGATGGATCAGCTTGCTTACCCATATAAGGTTTCAGACGATTAACATGATATATTCTACATTTACAGCTTGAGCCAGGAGCCTCAATTTCATAGTTAACCTCTGACAGTTTCCTCAAAACCTTCCAAGGACCCTTATATCTTGGTTCGAGAAAACTATCCGGGTCCATACTCAGCAAAAAAACCAGCTCTCCAGGTTCAAATGAAAGTACCTTTACCTTTTTGTCAAAGTTGTTCTTCATTACTTACTGGGACTGTTCCAAATTTTCCCTGGCAAACTTCCAGGCACTAATCATTCTTCCCTTCAAGTCTTCCACAAACCTTTTAACATTTATTTCCTCATTCGGGCTGGATTTGAGCATTTCAAAAACAATTTCCAAAGAGGGCAAAAGGGTGGTCTTTGTCCCAGTCACTATCATGATCATAACAATGTTTCTTCAGGACAGACTTGACTGTTTGGTAGAACCTTTCCACCACCCCTTGACACTCCGGGTGATAAGGTACGCTGGTAACTTGCCGAATGGGAAGTTCAGCACACTTACCCCTAAATACCTTACTCGTGAAATTCGTCCCGCAGTAGGTCTGAATTACACGAGGGAGACCATACCTTGAAAAGAAATGCATTAATTTTTCAAAGACAACTTTGGAAGTAATACACCTCATAGGTATAGCTTCAGGAAAGAGAGGCTCTATTTATGGGAGTTAGGAAATATACGTAACCTGTTTTAGTTTTAGTTAAGGGACCTACTA
The DNA here is from genome assembly GCF_036898095.1 of Palaemon carinicauda. Lineage (NCBI taxonomy): Eukaryota > Metazoa > Arthropoda > Malacostraca > Decapoda > Palaemonidae > Palaemon > Palaemon carinicauda. Next base: position 28,540,123 of record NC_090741.1, on the reverse strand, counting down.
CATCAATTACTAACTCAGAAAATGGATCACCTATAGCAGATATGGAATGCAACAGGCTTTAGGGATCCCCTTATTTGGTTTACCCATAAGCTGACAAGTCTCACACTCTCTGATAAACTGCTTCACACTCAATTTAATTCCAGACCACCAAAAATACCTAGCTAGTCTATGAAATGTTTCTAACACACACAAATGACCTGAAAAAAATAGTATTAACTAACTCCAAAACAGAATTTCTGAATTGAGAAGGTACCACAATATGTTCCACTTGACCAGTTTTATTCAAATTATCAGATGCGGGACGACTAAACCTATATAATAAGCCCTTTACAACTCCAAACCTAGGTTTAGTCAGATCCTCAATATCGCCCAAATCAAAATTAAATTCCTCTTTCTGAGCTTTAATAAAAGCCGCTCTGTCCCAATCAAGTTTCATATTAACTACATCACTAAAGCTACTCTCTACTGGCCCGGGGCCTAAAAACATCTAATTCTACACTACTTAACATTAAGTCATCATCGCTCTCCACATCAAGTAAATCAGCAACTTTTGCTGCAAAGATGCGGACTGAGTCGTTACAGCCACGGGACTAGCCTTCACTGATAATCTAGGGAACAGCTCCCGTCCTTCACTATCCAGCATATCATTTCCTAGGATACCATCAATACCAGGGATAAGTAGACTATCCACCACAGCCAACTCAGTGACGCGATCATATCATGGAAAAGACATGCAGACATTAACCAAAGGAGCGGACACAACTGAATCCAGAAAACCTCCAAACACTACAAAATTTCCAGTAAAAATTTTCAAAACCATTCAGAGCCCTCTTCATGACTAACGAACTGGCCGAACCAGTGTCCTTAAAAAACTTCACCTGGACAACAAGAGAGTCAAAAATCAGCTTTCCAGGCCACACATATTTGTCGTACTTGTGTCACGATTGGGGATTAGGAGCATTAGGCTTACTACTATTTACTAAACTGCTCCTATCTACTACAGGTCTGTCTACAGGACTACTGCTACTATCCTCTGACCTATCATTAACCAAAGCTACAGGACTTTGATTCTTGCGCTGTAGATACATCCTACCAACATTACACTGGTTTTGGAAATGCCCAGGATTGTTGCATCAAAAAAAGCTTCCTTTATGGCGTAAGCTGCTATTTCCATTAAACCTGTTATTTCCCACACCTGGGAAGTCTCTATTAGCAAAACTTTAAAGGGAGGAGGACCTTCTTAGACTACCCACATCCCTATCACCTGAAGAAGAATTAAAATTAATGTTACCATTCTTCGGGATATGGGGAGTCGACAAGGTTTCCCCTCTCCTACCACTATTAGGGGAGGAAGATGTTTGATTATCTAAAGTCTTATAAGTAAAACTACTACTACCTGAACGGTGAGTCAATAAAAATTCATCAGCTAACTGAGCGGCACTACTCAATATAACACCTTTTGCCTCCTTCAGGTGAGCTCTCAACTCCCTGCTACAGGCCTTCTTAAACTCTTCAAGGAACAACAGTTCATGTAACGCAGCGAAAGTGACCATCTGACGACTTTTCAGCCAGTCGTCGAACTGTTCCTCCTTGGCGCGTGCAAACTCCACGAATGACTGCGCAGAGTGTTTCGAATAGTTGTGAAACCGGAGGTGGTAGGCATCAGGGATCAAGTCGTAACGCTTTAAA
>NC_090741.1:28515934-28533434 GCF_036898095.1 Palaemon carinicauda | reverse complement strand
AGCCGGCCTTGTCGTATTGTATCCACGAGCCGTTGTTAAATCTGTAATTGAACTTATTATCGTCAAAAGGATAAAGTTTTTTCAGACCATCTTCATATGTATGGGAGAGAGAACCGTTTAGCACTATACCTAACTCGCATGAATCCATTGATATATGATGGAATTCAAAGGAGTCAGCTGTACATACTTTATTATTCATTGCTTCTGAACAGTGAGTTAATTTGTCTAAGTCTTATAATGTATGTATGTTTAGGTAGGAAGTTCTATTAACCATAATAATTACCTGGAACAGAGATGAATAAATGTATTAGTAATTATTTCTCAGCTGATCCCATCTTCGTTGATGTATGCTTGATGGATAATAATACGTTGGTATTATTAAAATACGTCTTTAATGTATAAAAGACTACATTATGAACTTCACTTTGTGACAGCTGACTCTCAAGTGTATATGGAGCGTCTTACACAAATCTCACAAACCAAAACATTGCTAAACAAAAGAGCATCGCTCTGAAAAGACTTAAATCCTACTCCAGCATAAATCATAAAGAATCACATCTTATCTGAGGTAACCAACAAATGTTTGAATTCTAATACCAAAACAAATCATTACTCTTATGATCAATGCATAACATGTCTTATTCATGCAATATGATGCAATGTTGCGCAATACCTGAAACACTTGAAATAACATAGCACATTGTTACAATAATACATAACAGTCTCCTCCCCCTTAACTTGACATTGTAAAAACATTCATAAATCTAATCTCTCAGGGGGCTTTCCTCTGTTAATCCTATTAGGAAGCACTTTAACCTCATCTTGTACTGGTACATGAATTGGTTCTGAATCTACATTGGATGTTGGACCATCTTGGTTAATACTTGACTCATTTGATCTAACTACTTCTTTAAGTTTCTCATCTCTAACATTCACATGCTCTACTGTCTTTCTGTTTAACGGCTGTAATTGATCAACATGACGTTTTACAACATTATCACCAACACGAACATCATAATGTAAATTTCCTATCTCTCTTACAATCTCTCCTGGTACCCACTTCTCTGGAGTGTTGTACAATCTTACCATGACATCAGACAAAGGTAAAAAATGTCTTACATTAGGAAGCTTTGCTACTTGTTTATACCCTTTATCTTCTAAATCACTTTGCCAACTTGGATACAACAAATCTAACTTACACCTTATCCTCCTTCCCATTAACAAATTTGAGGGTGCCACGCCTGTTGTGCTGTGCGGCGTTGTTCTATAAGACAATAAAAATTTTGACACATGCAAAAATATATTACTTGAATTCGCTCTTCTACACTTCATATTGTGCTTAAATGTTTGGACAAATCTTTCAGCCTCTCCATTAGTGGATGGATGATATGTAGCTGAAAATGTATGCTTTATACCATTGACATTACAAAATTCTTTAAACTCTTGTGAGGTAAATTGTGGACTATTATCTGTAACAATTCTTTCTGGAATACCATGCGTTGAAAAAATTTGCATTAACTCTTTTATTGTGGCGTAAGACGTTGTCGTCTTCATTGGGATAATTTCTGGCCACTTACTGTAAGCATCTACTACTATCAAAAACAAATAATTCAAAAAAGGACCTGCAAAATCTATATGCACTCGTTGCCATGGATACCTGGGTAACTCCCACGGGTGTATTCTAGCAAATTGAGGATTGTTTTGTTGCATAACACAATTCATACAATTCCTTATATAACATTCCACATCTTTATCTACACCTGGCCACCATACAAAAGTTCTCGCAATTGACTTTGATCTTACAATACCTTGGTGATCAGCATGTATTTCAGACAAAACCTTATTTCTCAGTGAATTAGGAATAACTACCCTGGAACCTCTCATCACTATTCCTTGTGTCACACTCAGTTCATACCATATATCCTTATACGGTTTACAATTTTCCTCCTTTCCACATAAGTCCCTACCTGTCATTAAACTCTCCAAAACCTTACTAAGTACTGGGTCTTGCTTGGTACTGTGTGCTACATCTTTTGCAGTTATTGGTACATTGCATACTGAAATTAATAAAACACTGTCATCATACTCTTCTGGAGCTTTGTCTACGGGTAATCTGGATAAAGCATCTGCATTACCCATATTTGATGTTGGACGGTATTCTATATCATAGTGGTACGCTGCTAACGTAACTGCCCAACGTTGTAGTCTTGCAGCTACCAACGTAGGTAAACTTGCTTTTGGACCCATAGTATCAACTGTAGCATTTATTTTCTTTGCGTACTGTTTAGGAAATCTACAAGCAGTTGCAAAATGACCTAGCTTTCTGCAATTCTGGCATGTCTGTCCAGTAGCAGGGCATTTCTTTGCTTCGTATGCAAGATGATCAGTTTTACCACACCTAAAACACTTGGGTTTTTCCTGTTGTTTCTGTGAATAAGCCTGATTCTGATATTTATGAACATTAGTGTTAGGCACTTTTCTATGACTAGGCTTTGACATATTCCTTCTCTGATTCTCATTGGTTTTCCACTTAGAACCTATTGTATTAATTTTAGAATTTTCCATTCTATTGCTTGTAGAACTACCTATTATGTGACTTTGCCTATTTGATGTTTCTAAAGCTCTGCCTGTTATCAATACCTTTTCTAATGTTAAATCTTTATCTTGCAATAATTTCTTTCTTAGCTCTTCTGATGTGCAATGTGCAATTACTTGATCTATGATAACATTCTCTAACTCTAGAAATTCACATGAAACAGCTAAATTCTTTAGTCTAGTCACAAATGCATCTAAACTTTCATTTTCTTTCTGATAAGCTTGCGCTGAAAACTGGTATCTTTCAAAAAATTTATTGACTTGAGGAGCAAAATATGTGGTAAGAGCCTTAATTGCAGCTTCACTTGTGTCTTCTGTAGGCTGCAAAGTCTTAAACACTTCCCGAACTTCCCTACCTGCTGTATGAAGTAATAATGCCTTCTTTTGTGCATCCTTCATGTTCCCTAATGCTTCTAAATAAATCTTAAATTCCTCACACCACTGTTGCCATCGTGTTGCAACAGAATTAGGCTCAGCAGTGACGCTAAAAGCTTCTGGGTGCTCGATGTTAAAAGGCATTTTGTTTGCTTACCTTGTGGTAGGTTAAGTTGCAGTCACAAGTATACTTCCTACCTACCCAACTTTAAATTTCACCCTTTTTGTGTATTTGATGAAATTCCTATTCTGCTGCTGGTAAAATCTTCATTGGGCGATTTTACTCTTGTTTCCTACCGTAAAAACGGAACTTCTCTTGTGCTGGCCGTCTTTGTACATAGGCTCCAATGCTTCTCCCTGCTTGCTTCTCCCTGCTTGTCCGTCGACCTCACACGTCGCCAAAATATAATGTATGTATGTTTAGGTAGGAAGTTCTATTAACCATAATAATTACCTGGAACAGAGATGAATAAATGTATTAGTAATTATTTCTCAGCTGATCCCATCCTCGTCGCCAAAATATAATGTATGTATGTTTAGGTAGGAAGTTCTATTAACCATAATAATTACCTGGAACAGAGATGAATAAATGTATTAGTAATTATTTCTCAGCTGATCCCATCTTCGTTGATGTATGCTTGATGGATAATAATACGTTGGTATTATTAAAATACGTCTTTAATGTATAAAAGACTACATTATGAACTTCACTTTGTGACAGCTGACTCTCAAGTGTATATGGAGCGTCTTACACAAATCTCACAAACCAAAACATTGCTAAACAAAAGAGCATCGCTCTGAAAAGACTTAAATCCTACTCCAGCATAAATCATAAAGAATCACATCTTATCTGAGGTAACCAACAAATGTTTGAATTCTAATACCAAAACAAATCATTACTCTTATGATCAATGCATAACATGTCTTATTCATGCAATATGATGCAATGTTGCGCAATACCTGAAACACTTGAAATAACATAGCACATTGTTACAATAATACATAACAAGTCTCTAATGACCGTATATGTTTCCTTATCAGGGGAAATCAATACGTGTCCTGTAAAACTGAATATTACTGGACTTGAGTTATTCGTCATGAAAGTTGGGAATGGTGATATTTTGTATCCTTGCCAGGCGTCAGAAGAATCAAAGGGAATTGTAATGATGATCCTATAATTTTCAAACCTTACTGATATTAAACTATAATAAAATTCTAACTTATGGGCGTTTTACAAAGGAACATAACCCATTTTCTTCCGTCCGATCTCCAAAATTAACGTTAGGTCTTTAATTGGCAAAAGATGTAGTGATAAAACACCCTTAGTTGCTAACATAATAGCTTCCACATAGTCTTTTGTAATTTTAGAATGGATATGATCTATTTTTTAATTATAATACGTTAACGTTACCAGCAAGTTTTGTACTTCCATAGTCTGACTGATATTACTAGAATGTTGGTTCATCAAACTCATTATTCGATTAATTGATGTTAATTGATTCCTCAGTTCTGATAAAACTAGTTCGTTTTCATGTTCTAAAAACTCAATTTTCTTATTTTGTTTACTGATTTTAATACGATTGGAAATTCTTAAGCCTAAACTTGCAATAGATCCAAAGATGTTTAGTGCAGCAAAAACAAACGGGTTACGTCTTTCAAGGTTATTGTGTCGCACAGTCCGCATCAATAGGTCAAGAGCCAGAGCTTCTGCCTCGTCAGTTTTATTTTGCAAGTCGTATGATAGCATTTCTGCAATGCTTAGTGTTGGTGCAAGGGAACTCTCTGTATTAAAAGGAAAATGTCGTCTATGCATTTCATTTATTGAAGCAGCGAACATTGACAGGTTGCTCTTTAAGCTACTGACGTCATTCTCTTGTAGGAAAATTGGTTGCATACCTACTTCTATAATTATATTGCTTGCTGTAATGAAAACATCTTCTGTTCTCTCTACAATAGTGCCATATTTAAAATCCGTATTTTTGTTTTAGGGCTCTTCCCATACGAAAAAAATGGTCTGAACGAACAATATCACTCCTAACAATAAAGACTTCATTTTGTAAACCTGCAATGAGAAAAATATATGCAATTACTCCTCTTATATAAAAAATTTTTACACACAAATATGATACAAGTTTCATAGATAGAAAAATTTCCCTCACTTCCTTCTCTCTCATATTAATTTATTATGTGAGCCAATGGTACAATTCTCTCATCAGTGGGTTGGGATATGCTCTGAACTCTAAATCTATTGGCCGTTAATGTTTCCAAAATGTTAAATGGGCCTTCAAACTTAGGTGTCAGTTTGTAATTGAGTCCTCTGCGTACGTATACTTGTAGGTATACCTTATCACCCACGGTATATGTTTTAGTTTGCTTCGCTATTCTATCATGATTCCTTTTCATTATGATTTGTGATTCTTCTAAATTCTTTCGAAGGATATAATACCGACTTATGCTTGCATTCATAATATCCCTTAAAGGATTTGATATATTAGTTGAAGGCGTTAACACATGGAAAGACGTTCTAGTTGGGGTACCGTACATTGCCTCGTGCGGCGACATCTTAATAGATACATGATATGAGTGATTCAGAGTACTTAGTACTGCAGGTAAGGCAATATCCCAGTTGGGGTCTGATCCCCCTAATGTAACTCTTAATATGTTTAAAACCTTCCTCTTCCCTCTTCCCACTAGCCCATTCGACTCTGGGGGATAGACCATGGTATTGATTTTCTTCATGCCAAGGAATTCACAAAATGAGTTAAGGAAATGATTATTGAATTCTCCACCCGAGTCTGAGATTATCATGTGTGGAATTCCATGTTTACAATGCAGCACTCGTAAAACTTCCTAGCACATTCGATCGTGGTTTTTGTTTTAAGCGATATCAGTTCTGTATATCGAGTCAAAGCATCTATAATTACTAAGAGGTTCTTATTTCCTCTGTCTGACTCGTAAAATCCTGTTAATAAAACTAAATGTACTCTTTCAAAGGGTTGATTGGGCACGGGATAAGCACCTAGGCTGACAGGTGTCTTCATGTGCCCTTTGTTTTCCTGACAAGTGTGACAATTAGCTATGTGCTTTTTAATATCTGTAAGCATCGTATGCCAATAAAACAAAGATTTGGTTTTCTCTGACATTATGGAGAACCCCGGGGGCCATGCAATGGATTTGCATGCAAGCAATTTAGGTCAGTGGGCATAAGTGAGATTAGTACCACTACATGGTCGTTAGTCACCTGTGGAGTAATGCGGGTTTTCCTTGTCACTGATCTACACAGAATAATATCTTTGAATATATAATTCTGCTGCGTACACTTCACATATTTCTTTTCCTTAGGATTTCCGTTCAAAGCATCTATGGTATTTTCTAATTGCTGATCTTTTCTTTGCTCAGTCTGTATTAGTTCAGCACTCCAGTTCAGATCTTCCTGTTCAGATACAGTTTTAACAATAGGCATGGATGTTGATATATCTATTATTTCAGCTAATTGTTCCGTACAAGATGACACGGGGTTGCGTGATAATGCGTCAGCAATGATATTTGCTTTCCCAGGTAAATACCCGATTCTCGCGCCAAAGTCTTGAATGATCAAATGCCACCGAGTTCGTTTGGGGCTGTGACTAAAGCCTTTAAAGAAGTCGGTTAGGGACTTATGATCAGTAAGAACCTTAACTGGATAACCGTATATTAAGAACTTAAAATACACTAGTGAGTTAACAATAGCTAGCCTTTCTTTGTCTATTACTGCATATTTACTTTCGGAAGGTCTCAGTTTACGTGAATAAAAAGCTATCGGGAAAAACTGTTTGTCATATTGCTGAAGCATTACCCCACCAACTCCTAGGTCTTAGGGGTCTGTTGCAATGAAGAATTCCTTACCGAAGTCTGGAAATTTTATGATAGGAAAACTACACAGTTCATCTTTCAAGGTATCAAACGCCTATTGATGCTGCTCACACCATATGATATCTATGCCCTTCTTCTTAAGATCGGTTAGGGGAGCGGCTATTATTGAATAATTGCGTATAAAGCGCATGTAATACCCACTACACCTCAGAAATTGCTGTATTCCCTTGACATTAGTAGGCATCGGAAAGTTACGGATAGCCCACACCTTATCGTGGACTGCTTTAAGACCTTGACTAGACACCGTAAAACCTAAATAGACTAATTCTGTTTTGAAGAATTCACAATTACTAATCTTTACCCTTAAATTATGCTGCCTTAGTTTCTGTAGCACTAGTTCCAGTTTACGTAGATGTTCTTCTAAGGTATTAGAAAAGAATACAAGGGCGTCCATACAGGCATGCAATATGTCCTCTAACAAGTCTCCAAACACTATGTTTATCATTCTAGTAAATGTTATGGAAGCACAACGTAAACCAAACGGCAAACGCAAAAATTCATAATGTCCCCTAGATGTGCTGAAGGTAGTGTATGGGATACTATTTTCTTCTAATGGGGTCTTGTGAAAGCCTTTAAGTAAGTCCAAACTGGTAAAATATTTGTTCTGACCTAGCAAAGAAAAAATATCGTCAATACATGGCACTGGGAATCGATCAGGGATCTTTTCCTCATTTAAGCGACGGAAGTCTACGCAGATACGCTATGTTCGAACTTTTTTCGGTACAACTATTAATGGAAAATTATGAGGGCTATTTCATTTCCTAATTATTCCTTCTGCTAGCATTTTACCTACTTCACCATTTATCTCATTCTGGAATATCATAGAGAATCTGTACGAGGGTACATAGATAATTTTCTGCTTGTCTTTTAACCTTATTTGGTGTTCTATGACATCTGTTTTACCTAAGGATCCATCCGTAGCGGAGAAAACCTCATGATATTTATTTAAAAGATCAAAAAATTTCTGCTGAATTTCCTCTTCTTGAATGTCTTTATTGATTTTATTTTTTATAGATTGCAAAAGGGATTCATCCACAACTGATTGAGCGTGATTGATTTCAGCGACGGTAAGAATGCGATGTTTATAAACTTCCACATCCAAGATATGTTAATTTTTGTGAATTACTAAAGTGGTATTCAAATGATTACAGACTTCAATATTACATTGTTGTTGTGAGCCGATTGTATAAATAGCTTGTGTGACGGACAAACCCTTAGTTTTCAAAGTGACAGAAAGGATTAATATTTCAGATCCCGGTAACGATTTCTTTACTCGCACTAATATATTCGAAATTACGTTCGACTCGATATATTGCGTGCAAGATGATATTACGGGTGAACGAGAATTCTGTTGGGTCGCGTATATTATTTTTTTATTCATGATACAAGTGATTGGTTCTTCAACGTACTTTACTGTTTTACCTGTCGTCTCCTTTTTATCCAAAAGTGATTTTAAGGTATTAGAAGACTTATAGAATTTTCATTTGATATACACGCCGTGTTTGGCAGGGGCTAAGATAATGTTTTGATTACAGCTGGATACATATCAATGGTTTGTACAACGATAAAGGTATCGGCAAACGTGCGCTTACTGACCTTGTACTGAACATGAGTTACTCCTATTACATTTAATTCATTATTTCCCATACCCGAGAGCCTTAATCTAAACTTCTCTATAGGGAAGTTCGAAAATAACAAGTGATGAGTCCTCAAATCCATTATATTACGTGGACTACCAGAGTAAAAAAACAATGTGAATGATCGGTGTCCTAAATTTACAGTGTATAATGTTGGTTGTAACTCATTTTGGGTTATTATTGCATGATTTTGTTGCAAATCTACGGGAACCTGCACAGATTTATTGTATTCGGCTGTGTGTTTCATAGGAAAATTAATTGCCTCACAATGATCTGGTAAATTATTAAATGGATTATTTGATACAAATGATGTTGATACGAATGACCCAACATCACCCTCTCCCCCATTGGAGTTAACTATGTGGCATTTGCTTTGCTTTACACATTCTGAAAATTAGTCTGACCTTGCAAGTTCTGGCTAGACGGCCTAGGAGCAGAGTTATTTGAAGCACTATTTGTTTTTTTTATTTTGGGATGCATTGCCGTTTGGCTGCTTCTTTTTATTAAACTGAGGATTTTTCTTTTTATTTCCAAAGGGAACTGTCTGGATGTTTCTAAGATTCTGTTGTTGATTACGCGAGTAGCATCGACTATATGAATGGGTTGAACTATTATGAATCGAACAAAATCGCATCTTTCAGTCTGCAATCAAGTGACCTTGACGTATGCAATTATAACACGTCATCCCTGCAGCTTGATTATTTTTAACTACGTTTACTTATTGTGGCTTAGTTTAATTTTTTGCAAAAACTTGAGTAAGCAAGGGATCAAGGTCAGTACACTTAGACATGTGTTTCTTTATCTGTTTATATACATCTAATTCTGTACTTCTGGGCGTTAGCTTTTTATCAAAACACTGTACTATAGCCTCACGCAACATAATTGTCATGCAAGTTAAATACATTAGTCGTAAGAAATCTTTCACTGCCATGTTACCTCCTGTAACCCATGTGGAATTACCTAAAATATCCTGATATTCATTCAGCCTGTCGGCAATGAGAGCCGCCCGTTCTATGACATTAAGCTGAGTCATAGAGGCTTGATTCAATGTATTTCTTAATGTCAAAACTACATCTAAAGCTTCCTCACTGCCATAGATTGCACGTAGCCTAACTTTGAAATTGTCCCATGTAACTGCCTATTTGAAAGAAACTCCCCTAAGATACGCGCTTGCATCTCCTTTAGCAAAGTCTATAAAACTTTTAGCTTCTTGTAATTGTACAGATGGTTCTGTGATGCGTTTTGCGTTTAAATATATATATATATATATATATATATATATATATATATATATATATATATATATATATATATATATATATATATATATATATATATATATATATATATGGTGTGCAGCAGGGTCCAAAAACATCAGTTAACAGGGCATAATTTATTTAGAGACGTTTCGAACATTGCAATGTTCATTATCAATCTGTAAAAGATATAAATATAAGATTCTTAAAATTTGTACAGTAATTTAAAACAAAATAGTAAAAGAGTATTAAAACATTATTGATTTTATAACAGAAAATCGTAAAAAATTAAAACAGTAAAACACAAGAGAACCAGTGCTCACCAGACCATCCATAGGAAAAGGTGAAGAACGAATGAGTAAAAATTGTTACCCACCTACGACTTCAGTTATGCTAAGAAAAGAGGAGAGGCAGATATATTAGAGTTTAAAGAAGGAACAAGCCGTTTGATATATAATGGCTCAAGGATAGTTAAAAATTCGCTATGTTTTGTCCCACCAATAATTGAAGTGTTTTTTGTTTACTTGGATCTTGCAAATGGTGGCAAGATTCCTTATATTAGAAAATTCTGGGTTACCAAGTCTCTGACCCGTTCTAAAGCTGTATCCCATATGGCTACAGTATCTCACCTGTAACAACCGTCGGCAAGATCCAACATAGATACCGGGACATCCCGGGCACTTAAATTTATAAATGATGTTGGACCTCATGAAGGTCTGCAGTTTGTCTTTGTAGCCAAAAAATACATTAATTTTGAGTGGATTGATTGGGATTAGTTTGATGTTGAGGCAGCCGAACTCTTTTTCTATTATTTTTTTAAGTTTGATGGAAAACTTGTTGTCAGATAAGTAAGGAATTGTAGCGAAAATATTTTTCGTTTTGACATTATACGATGGTACTGTAGTGGAGAAATGTCGTAAGAGGAGCTTGTTTATAACCTTATGAACCATACTTTCAGGGTAAGAGTTTTGCTTGAAAAAATTAACCAAAAATAAAATCTCCTTATGAAAGCGTGACCAGCTTGAGGAATAACGCAGAGCCCTATAAACAAGTGTGTATATAGCATTTAGTTTGAAATTAAAAAAAAAACAGGAACTATAAAAATTGTTGGCAAGTCCAGTGTATGTCTTTTTCCGATACACAGATGTTATAAATTCACCATTGTCTCTGCTTACGTTAATGTCTAAAAAAGGTAGAGAGTTGTTGTTCTCTTTTTCTATAGTGAACTTCATATTTTGGTGTTGAATATTTATATGGTTTAAAAACATTTCACTATGCCATGGTTGTTTAAATAACACAAAAGTTTCATCAACGTATCTTCTATAATACACTGGCTTAAAAGTGTCAGGACAACTATTTAAAAAATTTTCTTCAAAAGAGGACATGAACATATTTGCAAACAAGGGTCCTAACGGGGAACCCATGGCAACTCCATCGACCTGCGAATAGAGTTGGCCATTAAAAACAAACATGAAGTCTTGCACAGCAAGCTCAAGAAAAGTCTTAAAATAATGTCTGTTAAAACCATGAAAACTAATTTGATCGTCATAAAAAATTTTATCTAAAATAATATTAATGGTTTCATTTTGTGGCACATTTGTAAAAAGAGATTCTACATCAAAACTTGTCATATGTAGATCACCATCTTGTAAAACTATTTGTTGCTGAAACTCATAGCCATTTTTTAGTGAGAACTGGTTGCACGAGAAATCACTGAGTAAAGAGACAAGGTGTTTTGATATTGTATAAGACAGGTTGTTATAGGCTGCCATAATGGGTCTGATTGGAACTCCTTCCTTATGTATCTTTGGTAGTCCATATAAAATGCTAAAAGAACCTGTCACAAAAAGTTTCTGATACGTTGTTACATTTAGGATACCTTCATTTTTTAGTTTTCTCAAAAATCTGTTAATTTTGTCTTCTTTTTTGTAAATGTCCAAAAAATTTGGTTCACCATGTAACTTAAATTTAGTTTGGTCTGCAAGAATGTTATTAACCTTATCAATATAGTCTGATTTATTGAGCAGTACAACACCTTTACCCTTATCTGGTTTACAAATAACCAAAGTATATCGTTTGCCTAGTTTTTGTAGGATACTCAAATCCTCCTTCCTGAAAAACGGTGTCCAAGACACTCTCAACTTAGTGTAAGTTTTATGTAAAAGGAAAGACAACTTATGTTGAAAACCACTGAGGTCATTGATCAAATTTAAACCCTTGAGTCGTTGAAAAAGCATTTAGAAAGGAAAGTAGAAGTCTGCATAAATAGGTCTGTAGGAGGGTAAATTGAAATCCAAGCCAAATGATAACAAAAACTCTTCTCTTTTGGAGAGAACATAGTTAGATAGATTAAAAATACAACAGTTTCACTTATTAAAATTAGGAGTAACAACACCTAGTGCTTTCAGTTTCTTTTGATGTCGTAGTTGTACAGATGAGACATAATCATTTACAAAATCATTAAAAAGTTTCTGATAAAGAAAATGGTCAATAAATGATAAATCCTGAAAAAGTTGCTCCCGTAGGCGACAAATATTAGTACTTGTATTTTCAATAAGTTTCTGCTTCGTCTTAATCTCCTTCTTAAGTAGTTCGTCCAAGGCATTTCTGTAAAATTCTGTGTGATATAACGAGGTCTTGTAGAGCCTGAACCTAACAAACTTAGGGTGTACTCCATTTAAAAGACAATACTGCAGGAAATCCAAATCACACTTGGCTTTCTCTTCTTTCAAGGTCGATTTCTCCAGTTTTCTCGAGGTGGTCAGGGTCACTGGTGGATAGCGATGTTGGAGGAGTTGCGAAAAGTGCTGAAAACGGCGACTTCTTTTCGTCTTTCTCTTCGCGTTTAAGCTGAGATGTCGCCATTTTCAGCACTTTTCGCAACTCCTCCCGAGGTTGTTCAGAGAATCCAGACTTTAATGTATTAATATATATGGCTTATTTGAAATATGAAAGAAACACGTTTAAATGTGGAAAAAATTTATATATATATATATATATATATATATATATATATATATATATATATATATATATATATATATATATATATATATATATATATATATATATGTATATATATATATATATATATATATATATATATATATATATATATATATATATATATATATATATATATATATATATATATATATATACATATATATATATATATATTTTATATATATATATATATATATATATATATATATATATATATATATATATATATTTGTATATATGTTTTATATATATATACATATATATATATATATATATATATATATATATATATATATATATATATATATATATATATATATATATATATATTGTATATATGTTTATATATATATATATATATATATATATATATATATATATAGGTGTGTGTGTGTGTTTTCAAAAAGGCCTATAAAAGAAACACAGGAAATATAAATATATCACTATATTTCGGCCAAGAAACATTGGCCCTCTTCAGGATGTAAAGTAAAATTGAGGAATACAATGGTGAGAGACTGTTTATATAAGAGAGCAAAAGGGTGTTTCCAATTGTTCTAGAGTTGTTATAATTGCTGGAAGGATTAGCCAAATTTAATTACATTCAGGCGCGTTTTCGTATTGTTGAGCCGCTCGGAGGAAGTCTTGACATCTGATGCATATCTTGAGGTCGGTCTCCATGGATTATCTTCTTAATAAGAGGGTTGAGAAGAGAGTTGTCCACTGGGTCAGCTTTCCATTGACCCCCCGGATAGGTTCATTGTGTTTAATTGATTTATGATGGCTGATTCCAGGATTTTGCTTCTGTACAGACAGGTACTCTTAAAAAGCAAAGACGACTCACTCTAGTTAATCTGGTGCGCTAAATCTCTGAGGTGAACGAAAATCCCAGAGTTTTCATAGCCGTACTTCTTTTTTGTTCGGATGATCTCTGAGATAGCGAACGGCCCGTTTGCCCAACGTACACTTTTTCACTATCCCTACATGGTAGTTTATAAATGCCGGATTCTATATCTCTTTTATTTTGATAAACATTAATAAGGGCGCTTCCTATGGTCTTGGGATATGAAAAAACTAAGGGGTTTTCAGTTTTGATATTATTTTTTATATTTGCAATACCCTCTATATATGAGAGTTTTATCTTATTTTCAAAATATCTTTGTAGTCACATCATGATCTTTATAATATATCTTGTTGGCTTTGTTGATGGTCTTTTCTATGACGTACGTCGGGTAAAATTGCTGGGCGAGTGGTTTATGAATGATTTCAAATTCTTTACTTAGGTAGGCTAGGGAACAGATTCTTAAACCTTTAAGAAATAGATTAGAAGCTATTCCAATTTTTACAGAAATGTCGTGATAACTAAAGAAATGATTGTAGGAAATAGAGAAAGTTGGTTTTCTATACACAGTGATATTGTACCATGAAGATTTCTTTAAAATCATCATGTCCAAAAAAGATAATTTCCCACTACTTTTTTCCATACAGTTTTAAATTCTATGATAGGGAGTAGAGAATTTAGATTATTGAAATATATACTAATATCTCCCCAGCTATCATCCCAATATGTGAAAATGTCATCAACATAGCGTTGCCAAACCATGTTCGTAGGTTTAATTGTTGTAAAAATTTCCGTTTCAATGTACTCCATGTAGATATTGGCTAAAATTGGAGATAACGGGCTGCCCATACTACAACCAAATTTTTGTTTGTAAAAATTTCCATTGAAAGGGAATACGTTATTTGACACACTTAGTTTATTTAACTTAATTGTTTTTTCAATACCGAGGGGAAAGTGATCTTCATAGGGGATTAGTTTTCCCTCAAAAACCCTAATACATCATTGATCGGGACCTTTGTGAATAGGTATTCTACGTCAAGACTCAAGCGTTTTACATTTTTTAATGGGATATTTAATCTATTGAATTTCTGGATAAAGATTTCTACTTGCTTGATATGACCGGAAGAAAAACTCCCTAGAAAGAGAGACAGAAAGTGTGCTAACCATTTTGATATATTGTATATAAATTACCCTTTGCGTGAGACAATTGGGCGTAAGGGAATACCTTCCCCGAGAGTTTTTGGGAGCCCCTAAAAATATGGCAATGAAGGGTTCATAACTTTGAAAGTCCTCGAGGTCTTTCTTGTTTCCAATTTTTCTCACGGATTTGAAAAATTATGAAGCATTAGAGTTACGGAGGTATTTTGTTAGCTTTTCATACATAGTGTCATCGTTTAGGAGCTGTTGAACTTTGTTGACATACGCCTCTTTATCAAGAATAACTATTTTGCAGTCTTTATCCGATTTTGTGATGATGATATAGGTTTTGCGTAATGAAAAAAAATGCTTTATGAAACCTTCTGGGAAGCGGAATTTTACTGTTATTTTGTTCTAATGCATTTAATAATATTCCTTTCAGACAAATTTCTTCTTTTTCAAATTTATTTTTAGAGAAATGTTTATCAAATGCCACAAAAAAATCATAATGACTTTCCCGTCCGGGTTTCATAGGAAAAGAGATACCTAGATTCACAGCTGTTTTCTCATTAAATGTGAGCAGACAATTCGATAAATTCAAAACATTATTTTCTAATCCTAAATTATTCCAAATACTATTTCGTATGAGTCTCTCTAATTTATTATGTAATTTCTCGGAGTGAGTCATATTACTATTAATAGCACCAGTCAGTACATATGAAGATAGATCTCTATACATACCATCATCTCGGCATAGCAGATGAAGAGATACCCCCAATTCGCTTATATTCCTCCGTGTTACGTAGATGTCTTGATTTGCTGACATTTTTCGTTCTTGCAGAAAGGTCCAGCGGGAAAAGCCATATATTTTCAATATAACTTATCCTTGCAGACACTCTTTAAGAAACTATTTCTGATTTTTCCTCCTGTGAAGTCGTGCACTAGTCGTTCATAATGTCTGAATACATGGTTGATATCGGCATTCTAAGGTAAGATATGGAAAAAACGAAGGGATTCGATAATGGGCTAATTTATCTTACCTATAACTGTAATTGAACAGTTTAATATGTTTTTATTTTTTTTAAAAAAGGCCCATAAAACAAACAGGAAATATAAATAAATCACTATATTTCGGCCAAGAAACATTAGCCCTCTTCAGGATGTAAAATAAAATTAAGGAATACAATGGAGAGTGACGGTTTATCCAGGAAAGCAAAGGGGTGTTTCCAATTGGTCTGCTGTTGTTATAATTGATGGAAGGATTAGCCAAATTTAATTACATCCAGGTGCATCTTCGTACTGTTGAGCCGCTCGAGGATGTCTTGACCTCTGATGCATATCTGGTGGTCGGTCTCCATGGATTATCTTCTTAATGATAGGGTTCCAAAGAGTATTGCCCTCTGGGTCAGCTTTCCATTGGCCCCCGGATAGGTTCATTCTGTTTGATTGATTTATGTTGGCTGATTCCAGGATTTTCCTTCTCTACGGACAGGTACCCTTAAAAAGCAAAGACTACTCACTCCAATTAATCTGGTGCCCTAAATCTCTAAGGTGAACGAAAATCACGGAATTTTCATAGCCATACCTAACAGATCTTTTGTTTTCGGATAATCTTTGATATAGTGAATGGCCCCTTTGTCCAACGTACACTTTTTCACAATCCCCATATGGTAGTTTAAAAAACGCCGGATTCTATAATTCTTTTATTTCGATTAACATAAATAAGGTCGCTTCCTATGGTCTTGGGATATGAAAAAACAAAGGGGTTCTCAGTTTTGATATTATTTGTTATATGTTTTATACCTTCTATATATGAGAGTCTTAATCTTATTTTCAAAATCTCTTTGGTTAGTAACATCATGATCTTTATAATATATTGTGTTGGCTTTGTTGATGGCCTTTTCTATGACGCACGTCCGGTAGAATAGCTGGTCATGTTGTTTACGAATGATCTCAAATTTTATACTAGCTTGCTGGACTACGGTTCGACTCCGAGCCGGTCTCAAGCTCTTGTCTTTGTGTGATTTTGCCTGGAGCTGTGATCCCCAGGTCGTTAAGAAAATCCAAACACCAAGTTCTGAGGACAGAACTTAGTCTTCCACATGTAAAAGATTCGTCCATTATTGATTAGAATAATAAGAAAGAACCTGAGAGTTAAGTAACCAAGTAGAATATATTTTATCCGTCTTCTCTTCTACAGATGGTAAAACTATTATATAAACAGAATTATATAATGATTGCCTTAGATGATATTGATGGAATTATCGTCATCATATAATGATAAATAAAAAAGGAGCTGTAGGATAAAAAAAATATCTATCTGTAGTTGTTAATTAGGCAGGACATGTTTGAAGTCTTTATCCTACAGTAGACTATTAACAGCTGACGCTGATGGTGATGATATCTTATCTGATAATAACTGGGTTGTGAACATTGATTAACATTTGGGAAAAATATATTCAATTTGATATGCATAATGAGTATAATTTGTGAGTTCAACAATGTTATAGAATGATTCTTGTATTAGAACTAAAATATATGAATAGTAATATTTTTGTTACAACTGGAAAAAAAAATTACTATGATAGTAATTAAAAAAAAAATAACATGGATCTCTTAAAGAGAATAATAGGAAATCCCTTAAATATTTTAATGATTCCCTACAAAGAAAGAACATTAACATTTCATATTTTTTTATGGCTAAAACACTCACTATATTTAAAATAAAGCCTTGCAAAACACAT